>NC_052161.1:46108433-46408433 GCF_902713615.1 Scyliorhinus canicula
GTAATTTCGGGAATTTTAAGTAATTAGTAAACTTTTAGATTTTTTAACTGCATTTTTAGATTTTTTAACTTTTTAACTGCATTTTTCAACTTGCATTTTACTTGCATTTTATCAATTACTTGCATTTTAGCAATTAAATTCACTTGCTGTATTGTAGTTGCATTCTATCAATTAAATGGTTTTATACGGAGTTAATTTGTAATTGGATAATTGGACGAAGTGACGTTGGACCAAAAGACGGGCGGACAAAAAGACGTTGGACCAAAAGACGTGGACGAAGTGCCGTTGGACGAAGTGACGTCGGACGAAAAGACGCGACACGCAAATTACCATCTACTCATGTGCATTTGTCTTCTTTAGAAGTCTCCCACGTTGGACCTTGTCAATGGCTTTTCTGAAATCCATATAAACTACATCAACTCACTACCCTCATCTACACACCTGTTCACCTCAAAAAAATTTAATCAAATTTCTCAGGCATGACTCCCTCTGACACAGCTGACTATCTGTGATCAAGCCTTGCCTCTCTAAGTGGAGATAGATTCTCTCCTTCAGAATTTTCTCCAATTGTTTCCTTACCACTGTCATGAGGCTCACTCATCTATAGTTCTCTGGCTTATCTCTACAACCCTTCTCAAATAGTGGAACCATATTTGCTATTCTCCAGTCATCTGACACCTCCCCTCTGACCAGAGATGAATTAAACATTTGGATCAGTGCACTGTGATCTCCTTCCTCGCCTTCCACAGAAGCCTGGGCACAATTCATCTGGACCTGGAGATTTGTCCACTTTTGAGTCTGTCAAAAACCTCCAATACCTTGTCAGTCCCTACGTAAACTTGCTGAAGAACCTCACAGTCTCATTTCCTGAGTTCCAAACCCATATCCTCATTCTCTTGGGTGAAGACGGATGAGAAGTATTCATTCAACACCTGGCCAATGTCCTCTGGCTCCATCCACAGATTGTTCCCTTGTTGCCTAATGGGCCCTCCTCTTTCCCTGGTTATCCTCTTTCCAATGTGAAACGTATAGAATATCTTTGGATTTTCCCTACTTTTACCCCTCATGTTCTCATATCCCCTCTTTGCCCTCCAACTGCTTTTTAAGCTCCACCCTGCACTTTCTGCACTTTACTAATGCCTCTGCTGATTCTCTCCCCATGGACCTGATAAAAGCTCCTCTTTTCCTTCTCACCGTATCCTGAATATCTCTGGTCATCCATGGTTCTCTGGGCTTGTTTCTCTTTTAAAACAGAGGATTCTCAGAAAACTCCGGGCTTGAATTTTAAATCGAATTAAGTCTAATTTTCAGGAGGTTGGCTCACAGATGAGCTTTAATTTGGAATAGGTTGGGGGGGGGGGGGGGGGGGGGAGAATAGTACTTTTCCCACTTTCAGAGTATTGCTATTTATTACCTTGGCTGCTTAAATTACTTTGGGCTGCATCAATGGGTTATTTTGCAACCATGACCAGAGAACAGCTTCTTGCTTTCATTGTTAAAACCGACACCAAAAGGACCTTCCTCACTATGTGACTTGTACAACTTCCAAGCCCTTTTTCCAAAATGGAGTGGCTTTGTTGATTACACATCCTGTGTTGTCATTTGACACTTTGAAATTCACTGAGCCTAGTTTGAATTAGAGGTCATGATAATGCAATGAAATATTGATGGGTTCCAATCAAATTCTTCGAACATACATTGAGCTTTGATGTTTATTTTGTCCATGGTTAAACAGAAAGGTGAGCTGATGGAATGCTACAGTTCTTTTGTTAATGGTCCATCTTTAAACAAAGTGATGTGTGAATTCCCCAGGTAGTTGTGAATGGCCATAATGAATTAGGAATTTTGTTGAGATTCAGGACCATCAGGAATCCGGAATGCAAAAGGTCATACGATCTGCAGTGGTGATTTTAATAGTTGTTTTCCAAATTTTAAATTATTCACTGAATGTTCATGATATACTGGAACTGACACATTGGGTGGAATTTTCCCATGTTTGGTAAGAATGTCAGACTCTGACTGAAACCCGATGTATAGATCTCAAGCTGTACAGCCGATTGTTAGTCCAGATTTTGAGCCTGTCTGAAAAAAGAATTTGGGGGTGTGTTTTACGCTGTCATGCGGTGGGGCCAGGGACTGATAGAGCCGGTGAGGCTAGCTCGACAGAGATTGGAGCAGCCTTCAAGTAGAGCGTTATGATCAGCCCAGAAAATAAACCACTCTCCCCCACCCGCCACCCCCAGACACAGTCCCCCAACCGAGGCCTCCAGGTGGATCTCCTCGACTGATTCCCATTTTTACAACCCTGTTGTAAACCTTGCCAATGTGATGTGCAGGGGACCATTTGGCGGTGGAGCGGGGCGGGGGGAGAGGGGTCTTGGTAATGAGATTATAATATATGTAAATCTATTAAAAGGAGGTTCTCGTCCTTTGAATTTTATTACATCATCGGCAAGGGACATGGAAAATCGGGAGATGAGATCTCGACGGCGAGGATCTAATTTACTGATTCCTGTGAGATTCTCCGCCCACGTTGCCTTTCTCATTGACAACACATGGAAGCAAAATCGCCCCCATTAAAAAATAATTTTGACTGGAAGAGACAAACTTCAGTACAGCTATTCATACACTTCCATGTATTTGAGTGCTGAATCTTCCAGGGAGATACCAGTACATTAACCTTCTGTAGGGGCAGAGCAGCATCCTGATTTGCATGTTTAACTCTGCCTGTTCAGTTGCCAGAGGTTGCTGTCAGCTGTACTCTTTAATAATTATGAACGTTGATAGCCATAACATTATTTTCCCCTCAGAATCGGACAACTAGAAATTACTATTCTTCATTTACTTTAGATAATTTTAGGGTTGAATTTTATGCTCAACCAGGTGGGAAGGGCACATAAAATGCCCGGCCCTGGCCTCTTTGAAATCGTAGCAGGGGTCAGGAAGGCATTGGGCAGCTGGTGCATCCTTGGGCCTTTAATGACCCTCAAGTGTTTCAACCTGCTATCGCCAGTGTACCCATGGGATGGGAGTTCGGGAGGGAGAAAGGGTGGGGACTCTGGTATGAGGCAATGCGACGAGTGAATTCAACCTCTTCCTGCGCTAGAATCAGCTTCATTGTTTAAAGTGGTGCACAGGGTACACATGGCTCGGCCTCGGATGAGTGGGTTCCTCCCAGGGGTAATGGGCGGTTGAGAGAAGTGTGGGCGAGGGCTGACGAATCATGTTCACATGTTTTGGGGTTACGAGAAGTTGGAGTCCTTCTGGGAGGTGGTGTTTGGGACCTTATTGAAGATGGTGGGAGCCGAGGTGAAGCCAAACCCCATGGTGGCGATCTTTGGGGTTTCGGATGGGGGGAGGCCCGCGCAATGCGGGAAACTCAGCAGCTTTAACTACGAAGGTTGGTGTTAGGTAAGTATTGGGACCTCCTTTGTGAGCCCCCGGATCAGAAGCACTGCTCCCCCCAAGGTCAACCTTCTTTACCGTCTCCCCTGCCCGACCTTTTGAACCTGTCACCCATCCTCACCACCCCCTCCTCAATCAGACCTCTGACCCTGGACTTTCCTGAGCTCATCGCCCTGGTGGGGCTGGCTGTAGTCCTAATAGTGGCCACCACTCCCGGGCTGGCGCTGGTGGGACCAAAGAGCTGTGGGTCTCCGATTGGCCGACAACTTTTTAAGTTGGAACATCCCACTGAGATAGGGGTTGAAACTGTGTCTTGAAGTAATTAATACTACTCTCAGTGTTAAATTATGGAAAGGTAGCCATTGGGACCATGGTAGACTGCCCCTGACATTTTTAGCTGGTTGGCGGCAAGGGGGAGGGGGGTGCATGGGTGAAGGGATCCCAGCATATTGTAAATCTGGCCATTAGCATTGACAGAACACCTACCTTTAAAACAGGGGCAGGATTTAACATCCTTCATTTTAATCTATTTTAAAATGTACAATCCTGATTTCCACTTTATGTATTAAAAAGCTTGCGGGATTCTCCCGGTGCCCAGAACCTAACAGATGCTCTTGGGAGACCATGCCAGGGCGCCGTTTAACACTGGTTTCCACAAAGGTGGACCAATTGTAATGACGACTTGGGGGGGCTTCCCCAGCCATTAGAGACTCCCCAGGTGGTCAAAGATAGGGCAGGGTGGCAGTCTGGCATTCCCTCTGGGCACTTCCCCGAGGTTGGGGGTGTCAGAAACGGGGGCGGGGGGGGTGGTGCTGAAGGGTGTGGGGGGCTGGGGAGGGAGATTGGGGCAGCCTTCCAAAATGGCACCCCAATCTGCGAGGAACCTTTCCTTTGTGGCTCACCACAAGGATATGACTCAAATGCGGCCTTGGCAGAGAGAAAGCCGCAGAGGCCAAAAAAACCCAGCATAGTTCTGTTGAATAACCTTTCGCTGCAGTGCAGAGAAATACCCCATTAAACGGGACCAAAATCGAAGACAGATTTTTTTCTGTTGAATTGAGCCCCATATTTTCAACATGTGAATGTTATTATCCTATTGTAGCAAAATGGAGATGAATTTCTGACTTTTAGTTCTGGTTAGGTATAAAACTTATTAAAGCTTAATAATTGCAGTAAGGTTGTTAAATGCCTAGACAGCAGTGAATTTTCAGCGTATTGTTTCATTGCAAACACCAATCAGCCTGTAGAGGGAGAAGGTCTGTCAGCTCCTAATTGACTGCCACTCTACCCAGTTTCTTGTGAACTGAAACTGACATCAACATTGATGCCTTCGAGGTATCATTATGTTAACCATCTTGTTTAGCACTGAATCCAGCCACTATTGATAGCTGTTGTGCTTTGACCTTGGTTATCACAAGGATAATACTTTCAAAAATGTTTTCTTTGCTGTTCGCATAGCCATCTCATTTCAGATATTAACTGCACCGCATACTGGGATATTACTGCAATAAAAGGATAAGATTTTAATACTGCTTGGGATCAAATACCACCACAGATCCACATCAACCAAATCTATTCACAGATTATAGTCTTGAGAGTGTAACAACTGTTGTCCATTCCTTATGTTGGATTCACATCAATCCATCCCTTTGTGTGTCTGGTCCTGAATCAAAAGGTTTAGTGGTTCAAGTCCACTCCAGGGCTTGAGTCCAAAAATCAAAGATGCTGTCCCAGTGCAGTACGAGGTAGTGCTGCAATGTTGGAGGTGCCGTCTTTCATAGAATCCCTACAATGCAGAAGGAGGCCATTTGGCCCATCAAGTTTGTACTGACCCTCTGAACGAGTACTCCGCCCAGCTCAGTTCCCTGCCCTATCCCAATAACCCCGTAACCTCACGGACACATCTTTTTTGGACACTTAAGGGGAAATTTAGCATGGCCAATCCATCTAACCTGCACAGCTTCAGACTGTTGGTTGAAACCCACACAGACACGGGGGGGAAAGTGCAAACTCCACACAGACAGTAACCCAAGGCCGGAATTGAATCAGAGTCATTGGTACTGTGAGGCAGCAGTGTTACCCACTGTGCCACCGTGCCGCCAGATGGGATGTTAAGTTGGGATCGTGGAATTACTCAATTGTTCACTCTGCAATTTGATGGAACTTGCTGATGTATTTCCACTGCAGATGTGGATGAAGGATGTGGAATTTGACTGGATTCTGGAGTTATTGGGTTCCAATTTACACTGAGATTTCCCTATGGCCCTGATCCCTCTCCACATTCCGGCCCAGCTACAACAGTCTGGACATTCGTGATACCAAGGACATGAAGATGGAGGCAGCACTTCACAGTCAGGGACATTTATGTCCTCAGTCTGTCAGAAACTTGGAAGTTTCCTTTCTCGTGTCCACTTTCTTCATCCTGTCAGAGACTCTGCCACTTTGTTTTAAGTTCTTCCCCTTCTTTGGCATCCAAGCTATTTTGGCTGAGTATGTCCCAGTCAGGCCAACTTGCCCTTCTCACAGCCAGTGAGCTTCATTTTGTTCAGTGTCCTGGTCTCCATTCTACCTCCAAGCTGTTGACAGACTAAGGATATACAAGTCCCAGGCTGAAAGGTTCTACCTCTACCTTCATGTTCTTGGTGTCACTGATTTCGGCCTCAAAGTTGAGACGGGTAAGGGCCAGATACCACCTTTACACAGGCCATCGTGCACTTGTATACAATAAATCCAGATCCCAACCAAATTCCAGCCCCTGCAGTCACACCTGCACCCAAGTTGCAGTAGGAATATACCAGCAGGTTTTTCAAGTGCTATGATGCACAATAGATTGATTCTATGATCCCATCTTCTTTGAGAGAAGTTATGCTCACCTGGAGCTTAGGTCAGAGATAGAACTATTGCAGGTTCATTATGACCCCAATTCACCAATCTGCAATTTCTCCTGGTGCATTTGAGAGACTAGAATTGTAGAATCATTTTCACAGGAAATACAGTGTTATGAAATCACCCATAACAAATTATATACCATTTGGAATAGTAAACTATTTGAGCACAGGCAAATAGAGAAGTACTCTACATTAGCACAGGTGTCACCTCCCCTTGACATTCAATGGCATTACTTTTCCTCAACCTTCCACTATCAACATTTTAAGGGTCATGATTGACCAGGAACTGAATTGGACCAGCCATATAAATACTGTGGTCAAGAACAGATCAGCGATTGGAAATTTAGAGGTGCGAGACTCACCTTCTAACTCCCCAAAGACTGTCCACCATCTACAAGGCATAAATTAGGAGTTTAGTAGAATCCCCTCCACTTGCCCGAATGAGTGCAGCTCCAACTACACTCAAGAAGTAGGGCAAAGCAACTCGCTTGATTGGTACCCCATCCACTACCTTTATTATTTATTCCTTTGTCACCATCATACAATGGCAGCAGTGTGTACCTGTTCCAAAGTGTGACCCCCCTACCACTGAAAAGAACGGGGCAGCAGGGATATGGGATCACACCTCTCCCTGAAAGTTCTCCTCCAAGCCACCTACTATGCTAGCTTATAAATATATCACTGTTCCTTGATTATTGCTGGGTTAAAATCATGGAATTTCTTTCCTCACAGTATTGTGGATGTACCCACACCACATGGATTGCTGTGGTTCAATAAGATCATTCACCACCACCTTCCCCAGACAAATTCGGGATGCTTGTGTGGCCAATGATGCCCACACGTCACAAATGAGAAGAATTGCCTGTTCCCTTGACGTACAGAAAATAGGCAATCAGTGTGGTTTTGGAACTATCTGTTAATTCTTTCCTCGGGTAGCAAATCTATCCTGGTAAATCTCTGATTCAATCCTCAATCCGCACTGCATTAGCTGACTTCAGTCAGGGTCATGGTAAAGGTGATAGTAGTCGCCTGGGACCCTGTGTTAAGGAGAAGGAAATCAAAGGCGGGATTCTCCAATAATGGGGCTATGTCCCCACGCTGGCATGAAAACCAGCGCCAACCACTCCGGCATCAACGGCCCCCAAAAGTGAGGAATTCTCCCTTTTCTGGGGGGTAGGTTGACCCCGGAGTGGTTCCCGCAGCTCCAGCCGGCGCCGAAGGGTCGGCGCAAGTTCGCGCAAGCGCACAACGACCGGCGTATTTCCACGCATGTGCAGAATGACCAACGTATTTCCGCGCATGCGCAGGGGTTCTCCTTCCGCGCCGGACCCCAGGCAATATGGCAGAGCCCTACAGGGGCCCGGTACAGAGGAAAGAACGAACCAACCTGCCCGCAGATCGGTAGGCCCCGATTGTGGGTCAGGCCACCATGGGGGCCCACCCGGGGTCGGATCCCCCCCCGCCCCACACCAGGACGCCCCCCCCCCCCCCCCCTGCAGCATGAACGCTGAGGTCCTGCCGGGTAGGACCACACGCGAACGACACCGGCAGGACTCGGACGAACTTGGCAGGCACTCAGCCCCTGACCGGCGCCACGGTGAGAATTGGCGGCCCGGCATCGGAGCAGCATCGCGGGATTCCCCCCCCCCCCGCCGCCGATTTTCCAACCCGGTGTGGGGTCGGAGAACCCCCCCATTATGTTTCAATGAGTTCACCTCTCGTTCTTCTAAATTCTAGGGACTAAAGGCCAAGTTGACTCAACCTCTTCCCAAAGTACAATTCCCTCATCCCAGGAAACCAGCCTAGTGAACTTACTCTAAAGCAAGTTCTTGGGTTAGACCAAGCCTGAATGTAGTACTCCAGGTGTAATCTCACCAAGTCCCTGTAAAATTGCACAAAGATTTATTTACTCTTATACGCTAATCCCTTTGTAATAATGTTTAGGTGCAAATGCAGTGGTTAATCTCCAGAGTTGTATGACCATCTTTGCATTGTTGTTTGGCATTTCATCTGTAGAATTTAAGCAGACCATTTCATTGTTTCTGGTTGTGCCTGAAGATGTTATACCACATGAAGAAGCCAGGAGGTCAACTTCTTCCTTGATTAGATATTGTGGTCCACAATCAACAGGTCTGGCAACATCTGTGGAAAAGAGAAACAGAGTTATTCAGATATCAGGACTGACGATGAAACAGGTGAAAGAGGCTGCCTGAAATGTTGAAGATTTCCAGCATTTTCTGTTTTTATTTCAGTATCCGCAGTATTTAGCTTTTGTGTTGTTGTAGCCTAGAATCCTTGGAAAAGGCAGTGAAGGTCCCCTGAAAATATGTCTCCTTTTCTGCTAATTACAATCTACTAATGGAATCACATTGAGAAATTCCACGTTTCAAAACCTCAAAGGGTCCTGTGGTTTTGTCTGCAAGCGATAATATTTGAGGAAAAACAATCAGTCTCTCGGTTTTTATCTTTTTAAAAACCATTCCCGGAGGAGATAAGTATGGGTTTCGTGACTATTTTAAGGGCTCAATTACTTCAAAAAATGTAACAAGTGAATATTTTTCCCTTGTTCAGAAAAATACTTAAATAGAAATGGCATGAGTGATACGCTAATTAGCCCAACATTTGTCAGTGACGATTAATGGATTCCTCATGAAATTATGTGAGTTTAACCAGGGCATGATTATGCTCCCTTATTAAGGTGCAGGTGCAAGTGATGCCATGTCACTGGCACATGATGTATAAATCCATAAAAAGTGAAGGAATCTATGAAACCGCATTAATTGCTTGGCAACACCTATCCCCAATATTGACTAAAGATGTTTGCTCATGTCTTAACAAGTTCACTGATTCTTTTAAGAAACAATTAAGTCATCCTGGTTGAGCAGAAACCTTTGCCAACATGTTTATGTGCCAGTGTTTCTGATTTTCAAACTTCATTCACTCCTCCAGTGTTCCTTCAATTCCTGGTGTGATCTTGTTCATTTAAGATCAGTTTTCTGCAGCACAGGAGCTTGTTTTGGAAATGTATAGAAAAGTCCTGGAACTGGAAAAGAAAGTTCGTGCAATATTTCGCTATAAGTGCCGAGCAGTTCCAATGGACCCCTTTTTTGAAGCAGAAATAGGATAGGTGGATACATCCTAGGTGTGATCTGTACCCTGGAGTCAAGAATGGGCTGGATTCTTCTGCCCTGCCTGCTGCAAAAACGCCATGGAAGAGACGGCAACAATGGAAAAATCCATTGACCACGGACGGGATTCTCCGGTCACTGAGCGAGAGTGGCCGGAGAATCCCGCCTATTGTTTACATGCTGTTGGCAGGCATCCAGCTCATTAATAATCCACACCTCCAACCATTACCTTATACCTAATATCTGCAATTGGATATGCAAGTCAAGATTTTGTATATTATTACAGACTTATTCAGATATCAGGACTGACGATGAAAAGGTGAAAGAGGCTGCCTGAAATGTTGAAGATTTCCAGCATTTTCTGTTTTTATTTCAGGAGCCGCAGTATTTAGCTTTTGTGTTGTTGCAGCCTAAAATCCTTGGAAAAGGCAGTGAAGGTCCCCTTAAAAGATGTTTCCTATTCTGCTAATTACAATCTACTAATGGAATCATATTGCGAAATTCCACATTTGAAAACCTCAAAGGGTCCTGTGGTTTTGTCTGCAAGCGATAATATTTGAGGAAAAACAATCATTTTCTTGGTTATTATCTTTTTAAAAATCATTCCCTGAGGAGATAAGTACGGGGTTCATTACTATTTTAGGGGCTCAGTGTGATCAGACCTTGAATTGGCAACCCCCTATGTTCTACCTTACAGCTAAAGGGTTAGTCATCTTTGATTAGTCAGGAGTTGAAAATCAAACTAGTGGAGGCTCCTGGGAAGGGGATCAGTTAGACTAATGATGACTGATAGTAAAGGAATCCTGACCGCATATAACAGCAGATATTTTATCTGTAGCCATACTAGAAAATTGGGAAGGCTCCTGCTATTTGAGATACGTAGTCCCTTGTGTGCATCACATTCAGCAATTGCAGGACCATCCCTATCACAGGACAACACAAAGTGTCATTACATGGGCACAAATGCTGGGAATAATGATACCACCATTAGGAATAGCCACTAATGTATACGAACTACACGAACTACGAGACATCCTTGAGCAGGTAGCTAATGACACTGCAGAAGCTGTTAACCAGATAGAAACTGAGATGGTTGCTATAAGAGCGGTTGCTCTGCAGAATAGAATGGCTCTTGATTTCTTGTTAGTTGAAAAGGGAGGCACTTGTGCTCTGATTGGAAGTGACTGTTGCACGTACATCCCTGATAACTCAGAGAAAATTGATAATCTGGTGGATCACATTCATAGAGAGGTAACAAGATTGCATGAAAATGAGGGATGGGACTTTGGCATTGGATGGTAGGATCGTTAGGACAGAGGAATGTATTCTGGATTATAATCGCTATTGTAATCTTGATTGTCGTATGGTTACTGTTTTAATGTTGCGCAAGATATTTTTATTGTACTAACACGAGAACAGCCCTAGCCGCCTTGCCTCCTTGCTACCAGGCTCATAACACGCAGGGAACTGTTATACGTCCGTTCTCCTTACATTATAAACCAACCTTCTCTACAGAGGACACGATAATTTACAAAAAGATATTGATCAAAAGATCAACAAGGAGGGAATTGTGGAAGGGAAATTAATGAGTTGCCAACTTAGAAGCATGCTGGGAAATGCTTGACTATGTTCAACACTGCTTTTGAATGAAAATAAATAGGTCAGGTAACATAAACAAAATATTGCTTAATATTTTGGTCTCGGCCTCATTATGAAAACACATTGTCCTCTGAAAGATAACAAAATGTGTACTCGAGTTGTTTTTAGCCAAAGGCAAGAACATACGTACTACGTATTTCATCTCACGTACTTTTCAAGGTCTATTTAACATAAACATGGTTGTTTACTTCAAGCTGTTATTTCAGACTGTAAAAATATGGGGTGGGAGTCTCCGACCCCCCCGCCGGATCGGAGAATCGCCGGGGGTCGGCGTGAATCCCACCCCCGCTGTCCTCCGAATTCTCCGGCCCCCCAAGAATCGCCCCGGCGTGAATCGCGCTGCCCGCCTCGGAGAATGGCTAGGCCGGCGCCACTCAATGGGCCCCGGGGCCACCGAATTCTCGACCCACGATGGGCCGAAGTCCCGCCCTTTTTTTGCCAGCCCCGCCGGCGTAAATTGGAGTAGGTCCTTACCGGCGGGACCTGGCGGTGCGGGCGGCGTCCGGGGTTTTTGGGGGGAGACGGGGGGATCTGGCCATGGGAGGTGCCCCCAAGGGGCCCACTGATCCGCGTGCGGGCCTGTGCCGTGGGGGGCACTCTATTCTTCCGCACCGGCAGCTGTAGCGGTCCGCCATTGCCGGTGCTGAAAGGCAGCCCTCTGCGCATGCACGGGGATGACGCCAGCTCACGCTGGCGCTCTCGTGCCTGCGCCGGCTGCCGGAGGCCCTTCGGCGCCGGTTGGCGTGGCGCCAAGCCCCTTTCCCGCCAACCGGCGGGGCGCAAACCACTCCGGGCCGGGCTGAGCCCCTGAAGGTGTGGAGGATTCCACACTTTTGGGGCGACCGACGCCAGAGTGGTTCACACCATTCCTCGGCACCCCCCGGCCCGCCAGGTAGGGGAGAATCCGCCCATGCTTTCTTCAATCGAATCTCAGGGTGCGGTGCCCTGGCTATGCAGCTGGAACACTCTCTCTCCGCAAATATATTTGTGTGAATAAATTTCCTTAAATCGAACCTCGAGGAATTTGTCTTTATTATAATTTCCATGACAGAGACAACAGTCTAGACAGTGAAAAACTGGTCTCCTGGCTGACCACCCATCTGTCAAAGCAGTTGGAGCATGATGCCAAACAAAGACAAAAATCCAATATGTCTTGATCAGAGAACTCCTCTCCGCTGATAATGCCGTGCTAGCCACTCACATGGAAACTCAGCTACAAAGGTTCATGCCCTGAACTGTATTTTTTACTCTGTATTGTATCTGGGAATACATTCTTGCTGGTTCTACATCACGAGATGTGTAGTAACATCAGCAGAGTGTTTGCGCAAGCCTTGAGAAGATCACGATCTTGATTGTATGAGCAACACCCTTAATAAACTCCGTCATGTTTTACAAGAATCCGGAGTGCAGGCATCTCCACACCTTTTCTCTTTGTAATAACTAAGAAATATAACATACTCCTGTGTCGAAAATTTGAGTGTGTTCAAGAGCATGGCCAAAACATAGACGGCCATCAGAATTGGAGCCATTACACATCCTCACTTGTTGCCACTGGTGACAGGAAAGGCGTCTGATGAAGCACCATTCTGCATCACACTGGCTATCATGCCATCATGGTGGATGATCCTGATTGTCTTTTTAGGGCAGCCATACTTATGCAGAACATTCCACTGACCTTCATGGTTTACAGTGTCGAAGGCCTTGGTCAGGTGAGTGGGCACAATGCAAATGTTTTTTACCTGTTTGTGGGATGTTTCTTGATTTTGACACACCGCAAAAATCAGATTACCCATTCCTCATGCAGCACAAAAGCTGCACTGTATTTCAGAATGTATTAAATCTGTAAGTTGAGCGATAGCCCTGTTAAAAATAATGCCACGTTCTTAGTTCATCAAATTGTTGAGGTGAACTGCCCAATGAGAGAGAGAATCACATGCCTGTAGATTAAGAGCTGATTGTCATCTGTTTTTAGGGAGGGTGTTGCGCCATTCTTTTTGAGGCCAGAGACAGATCAGAGACCTGCACAAAGAGTCTTCAGGTCATGCTTATCAGCACATTCCTGAAACTCTGCAGTCCTGTTCTTCCACCATTTGTTGGTGCTTCATCTCTCTTAGTTTGGCCTGCGTTATGTATTTTGATGGTATCTGGATTTTTTTTGCCCGTGGTTGGTTGCCAGACATGTGAGATCTGTGAGCATTGTACAGGTCATCTAGTAGCTTGTTATTATCAAGTTGTTATTATCAAGCCAATCTTGTTACTCCTGTCTGACAAGTTCAAGGATCTCAGATGCCATGTTATGTCTTCCAAAAATCTTCAATGTCTATGTAAATCTTCTGATTTACCATCAAGCTCACTGGCTCATTTTTGTTCCAGTTCCTTTTCTTGGCCAAGTCTTTATTATTTGACTCTATGTTGTAGCACTTCAGGCGTTATATTCAAGGACATGGAACATAGAACATACAGTGCAGAAGGAGGCCATTCAGCCATTCGAGTCTGCACCGACCCACTTAAGCCCACACTTCCACCCTATCCCCGTAACCCAATAACACCTCCAAACCTTTTTGGACACTGAGGGCAATTTAGCACGGCCAATCCAACTAACCTGTACGTCTTTGGACTGTGGGAGGAAACCGGAGCACCCGGAGGAAACCCACGCAGACACAGGGAGAATGTGTCGACTCCGTACAGACAGTGACCCAGTGGGAAATTGAACCTGGTACCCTGGCGATGTGAAGCCACAGTGCCAGCCACTTGTGCTACCGTGTTGCCCTGATGATGTTCCTGTCAAACCGATGATCTGACCAGCATTCAACATCTCTAAGGCAGCACGTAAAGCACATGCTATTGAGGGCCCCTTGTTTTACACTAATGTGATCCAACATGGGCCAGCATTTAGATCTGGGGTGCATCCCCAGGGTTTTTTGTTTTTCAGGTTATCAGCTCGGTGGAAGATTTTGCCTGTGATGGTAAGGTCAAATACACTGCACAAGGAGAGAAGAAGCTGGTCATTCAAATTTACTCTACCAATGCCAGAATGTCCCAGTACTCACCTCTGTGTATTACAGTCTCTATCAACATGGACTTTGAAACCACCACAGATGATGAGTTTGTCCTGGTGTAGTCGACCTCTGATATCCTGCTGAGATTGTTGTGGAATGCTTCTTTGACCTGACTTCAGCCCTCAGCCCACAGTATTAAACAGCGATCGGAACATGAAGCTGGGCAGTAGGAGTTAGATTGGGAGAGGCTAGTTACAACGCTGACGATATGAGACTTCTTGTGGACGAAGAGCATCTCAATTCTCTTCACAATCCTGTCCTCCTTAACCCATTTGAACATCCTTGACTTTAATTAAAATTTCTGATAGATTGGAGACAAAGGGTTTTAACCCAGAGTAACCAAATTTTGCTGCCCAATTCCAACCTCGGCTATTCACTTAAATATATAGATTTTATTTTTTGTCTTCATACACCTCCAGTTCCTCCCAGAGTTTCTCACCTGCTCAGATTATTAATCTTGGCCGGAACTCTCCGGCTATTGGCATTCTCCTTTTCCGCTGGCAGTTCACCCCCACCAGTGGGCTTCCTGGTGACATCTGGTGGCTTCAATGGGAATTCCCATTGACAAACAGCGGGAAGAGAGAATCCCGCCACCAGCGAACGGCGCACGCCGAGAAACATGCGGCTAGGGGAGCCGGAGAATGACGCCTCTTATTTCCAAACTTTCATTTGTCCAGAGGCTCCATTTTGACTGATTCTCTTTCTCCTGCAGTATCTTCTGTTCCTCGGCTAACACATCACTGACCTCTGGGACATGGGCACTGTATTCAAAACGAGTACCTCATGTGATTTCAGGAAGTTAACATTCAGCAAGTTCTCATCTGTTATCCCCTGAGGCTAACATCTTTGATCAATGACCGCGGTGTAGCTTGCTTCTGGTTTATTTTCCCCAAGTATTCTAGAATTATGACATACATCAATCCAATGCACAATGAATTTCTACCTTTGCTCATAATTCTCTTTCTCATTCTGGCTTTGGAACTACTAATATTATTCAACTTGACAGTTAAGGCATAGCTATTGATGCCCTTGGTTATAAATCATATTTCATGTGGAAGGCTCAGTTCTATTTTTAAAAGAATCCCTGTTCTTCTACAGCTGTGCACTATTAAATCAACATAAGATGCTTTTGTGACTGTGGCCATTCATGTCAAACCATTGCCAATATGCTGAATTTCTGCTCTGAGAGATCCATTCCTGCTGGCGTGACATCCATTCACACTAAATTACCTGAAGCAGTTGAATGGGTTGTTAACCTCAACATCAAACTGAAGCTGTTTCCCCTGCCAAATGAATTTTTAAAAAACTAAGGTTTCGGGCTGGATTCACAGCCGCCTGCCGAGGTTCCCAATGCGGCGGAGAATCCAGTATTGGGGAAGAAACAGGATCGGTGCTCCCGTCCCTTGCCGCCGGTGGCATCGAGGTTCACACCCTGCAATAGAGGTATGATGCAAATAGGTCAAATTGACCCATTTTGTCCTTTCAACGGGCTGGGCACCAGATTTACCACACCTCCATGGTTCTCTGGACCGGGATTCATGTGGGTGTGGATTGGTGCAGTTATTTCCCAGCTGGGCCCTGGCGCGATGGGCCAAGGTTTAAGACTTCAAGGTGGGTGACCCAAAGTCTCGGGTGGGGGGCTCTGATATGGGGGTCTCTGGTGTGAGTCGGGGGGGGGGGGAGATGTCAGGTCACCCTCGTACTGTGGGGCAGGGGGTTATAAGGGGGGTTTGTAAGACGTAGCAAATCCTGTGGAGGGCCAGCCACTGAATCTGCTCAAAATGGCGGCCCGATAGTGGGATTTGCAATGGAATCTCTCACAATCCTTGCCATGTATGAATTTGCATGGCAAGGGGTGGTGAATCGCCACTCCCTGCATGAGTGCAAATCGGAGACAATTCATCTCCAGCAGGAGAACATAGGGTGGGATTCTCCGTTGATTGATACTGAAATCGCGGAATGCAATTGGGCGGAGAATACTTTCCAATGCTAAAATCGTGGTGGACATCGATTTGACGCCAAATCGCTATTCTCCATCACCTCGACAGCAGTGTCAAAGTTGTCCAGAACCCACGTATAGAAGACACCATTTGCATATCATTAGCGGACCGACCCAAAATTATCCGGGGCCTCCACGATTCTCCGCCTCCGATGGGCCGAGTACCATCAACTGGGATCATAACATCGGGGTCAAATGTGGGTCATGATACCCCACTGTCTGGAAACAGTCACCCGGCCAGCAGTCATTTTCCCCAATTAGTGTCCAACAGATGGGCTCATTGTCCCATTAAGGACAATGGGCAGGCCCCTGAAATTGGAGGGGCAAGAATCCCACCAGCCTGGAAGGAGCAATTCAGGAGAGAGAGAGAGAGGATGTCTTCATAGTCCCCACCACAAGAATGCTGACGTCAACAGTTGGAGCACTGATCCCTGACCTGTTGTCAGTAGGTTGCCTCAAAGAAGATGGCCTCATTCCTGATGTCTCAGGGGTCCCTTCCAGGAGAAAATCAACAGTCAAACTGCCGCCGCACCTGGACTGATTACTTTACTTTGAAGGGGCTTGCACCGGCGCCACGTGGAACACAATCTATTCCAATGAAAAACAGCGTGGGATTCGCCGGGTTCATGATTGACACTCGGGCGGATGACAAGCTGCAGCCATATATACACATTACAATCCACATACACACTCATCCCAGCTAACAAGATGACACTGGTTGTGCTGGGGCACGTCAAATCGGCGACTGCCACGATTTTGGCATCGAATCCTATTCTCCGCAGAATCGCATTTCGCAAATTTCGGCGTCGGCCAACAGAGAATCCCGTCCATAACTTTTACCTTTTTAGAAAACATGGAGAAACAAAGTCATGGGACTGCCTATTAATTTGATTTTGATTTCATTGTCACAGGTACCAAAGTTCACTGAAAAGTATTTTTCTGTGGCCAAGGGAACGTACACAGTACGTACATAGTAGACAAAAAGAATAATCAACAGAGTACATTGACAAATGGTACATCAACAAACAGTGATTGGTTACAGTGCGGAACAAGGGGCCAAAGAAAGCAAATAGATGAGCAAGAGCAACATAGGGCGTCGTGAATAGTGTTCTTACAGGGAACAGATCAGTCCGAGGGGGAGTCTTTGAGGAGTCTTGTAGCTGTGGGGAAGAAGCTATTCCTATGTCTGGATATGCAGGTCTTCTGACTTCTGTGCCTTCTGCCTGATGGAAGGGTCTGGAAGAAGGCAATGGCTGGGTGGGAGGGGTCTCTGATAATGCTGTCTGCCTTCCTGAGGCAGCGTGAGGTGTATAAAGAATCAATGTGAGGGTGGCAAGCTTGTGTAATGTGTTGGGCTGAGCTCACCACACTCTGCGGTTTCGTGAGATCTTGGACCGAGCAGTTGCCATACCAGGCTGTAATGGAGCCAGATAGGATGATCTCTATGGCACAGCTGTAGAGGTTTTTGACAAGAGAAAAACATTTATTAAACATGAAAAGTTTGACTATATTGCAATACTACCCCACCCCCCCCCCCCCCCCCCCCACTTATCTTCACAAATGATTCAGATTTCAAGGATAACACAGGCCACACAATATACCTTCTGCTATAATGTTCTCAGTAAACATACTCTCCCTGTGGTCCAACAGGGTAATTGTGGTCAGATAACACCCCATTCTGAAACCAAGGGGCAGATACCACTCAATAAAATGTCTGTGGATTTCTCCTCAAATTCCCCCCAAATGATTGTCACATAAGTGTTTCCAAACTTCACTTTCAGAAAGTCATGCTTTAAAATTTTTCAACCAATGCTTTCCCTCATCAATGATCCATCTCCAGATTTTCCAACTAACCTTTCAAACAAGGCTTTCTCTCAGTTGTTTTAGCAAATATCCACATCCAGGTTTTCCAACTCTTTTTTTTCAGTATTGCTTTGTCTTGAATTTCAACAAGCTTCCAAACCTCTACACAAATAATGGCCGGGATTCTCCCATCGGGTTGCTAAGTGGCCGACGCCAGCGTAAAAACGGGAGTGTTTTACTTCGGGGCCGGCGCCTGTTCCGAGACCTGATTCTCCGGGCCACAGTGGGGTCGCATGGCGCTGGAGCGGTCCATACCGTTCCAGCAGCTGATCTCGGCGTGAACCCGGTGCCGCGGGGTCCGCACATGCACAGTTGACCCGGCGTCAACTAGCGCATGCGCAGTGGCCTTCTTCCCCGCGCCGGCCCCGACGCCAAATGGCGCAGAGCTACAGGAGCCGGCGTGGAGGAAAGGAGGCCCCCGGACAGAGAGGTCAGCCTGTCCATCAGCGAGCCCCAATTGCGGGCCAGGCCACAACGGAGGCCCCCCCTGGGTCAGACTGCCCCCCCCCCCCCCCCCACAGGCTGGCCCCAGGCCCTTCAATGCCGAGGTCCCGCAGGCTCAGAGGATGTTAGAACAGTACCGGCGGGACTCGGCTTTTTGTTGACAGCTGCTCGCCCCATTCGCGCCGGAGAATTGGCGCGCCGGCCCGGGCCAGAGAGTCGGCGCATATCTCCGGCCCGGTAGGGGGGTTGGAGAATTCCACCCAATAAGTACTCATCCCCAACAGAACACTATTGTTTCAAAAATTGGAAATAAGTACAGTCAACCTTTTGATTGTTTCAGGTATGTGTCTTTTTCCAAGCCAATTTCACCCAGGTCTGCATTTCCAGTTCTGTCTTTAGCTTCAGTGACCAGTATCCTGTTCCAATCGCAGTTCCTCATTGTTCCTTTAACTTCAAACTCCCTGGAAACTTGTAGTTTCTGGAACTAACTGTCTTTTAATTCCTCTGGAGCTTGCTTTCGTGCCCATTAATCTATTGTGTAGCTTTCCTGCTTCGAGCAGAGCTGAGAGCTGGACCTTCTCTAGCTTCCTATCTCCAACTATCTGGATCCAGTTAAGCACTAAAATTCAAAAGGTTTTCTCCCTAAAAGTCCAACCTGGTTGCTAAGCAACATCTCATTCTTTCCCGGAGCTGATGTTTACTTTTTCTGTCATAAACTCCCTCTCAACACAATAGTAGCACAATTTGAATTGAACACTAAACTCCCACTCATGCAAACACCTTTGTTTAATAAGAACCTAACTAAAGCTGTACCCTTTCCTACACAAATACTAAAACCCACTTAAAGGTATACCTTATTTTTAATGTTTAACAATCTAAATATTGATCACTTAAACCTACCCCTGTTTTCTGACATTGAGGTGGTAAACCCAAAATCCTGACAAACATTTCAGGTGATGATGTTTTGTCAGAATGAAAGTCATTGCCCTTAAAATGTCCTTTCCGGGGGTTTAAGGACCTCAGGTTTAAGGAGGATAGATTGTGAGAGGCTAGCCAGGAATGTGCTGCAGTATAGTCAAGTCATAAGTAATAATGGCATGGCTGAGGGTTTTGCTGATTGATCTCCTCATGGGGCTGGTGGAGTATGAGCTTCCCCGTTGAGGGGCGGAGGCCCAACAGTAGACTTGTTAATTCCCCAAGATAAAAGCCGGCCCAGGAAGGAACTGGGACCTGAACTGTTCCTCAGTTGCTGCATTTTCCAGCTGTGAGTAGGAAATAAACTACTTTTCACTCACCTTTTCGGGACTCATCACTGACGACAATATGGTGGTGCAAAAAAGCCAGTCTTAGAGATGCCTCGAATATGAGGTTGGAAACCTGTCTCCCAATCAAATGTAACACCAAGTTTGTAAACAGACAGCCTTAATCTCAGATGGCCCAGGAGGGGATGTGGGTACAGTCAATAGTTAGAGAGTGCAATTTGAAGTGAGGACTGCAATGACAATGTTAAATTGCTCATCCTGATTAAGGCGTGATCGCACGGTCTTGTCCCGCCTGACTCCGATGCGACAATGTTGTTAAGCAAGATACCATCTCCCATGGTAGATCCAGATTTACATATTTAAAGGAGCATTTGTGCATCCTACCATCTCTTATATATGTCAGCGCCCAGGAACGAACACTTGCGCCTGGGAGATCTCATCATGGCTCAATTTAACACTGGTCCACCCACAGTGGCCTCCCAGGCATCCAAGGCTGATACCCTAGCACTCCCAGTGTTACCCAGGCACCTCGAAGTGAGAGCCAGGCACTGCCACCTAGGTATCGAGAGAGGTAGTGATGAGGGGGAACATAGAACATACAGTGCAGAAGGAGGCCATTCGGCCCATCGAGTCTGCACCGATCCACTTAAGCCCTCACTTCCACCCTATCCCAGTAACCCCTCCTAAACCTTTTAGTCACTAAGGGCAAATTATCATGGCCAATCCACCTAACTTGCACGTCTTTGGACTGTGGGAGGAAACCGGAGCTCCCGGAGGAAACCCACTCTGCACAGACCAGTGACCCAGCGGGGAATCGAACCTGAGACCCCAGCGCTGTGAAGCCACAGTGCTATTCACTTGTGCTACCGTGCTGCCCCAAGCTGGATGTCATCAGTGTACATGTGAAAATTAACTCAGTGCCTTTGGATGATGTTGCCATGGCAGCATTGTTGAGACATAGGAGGGGCTCAAGGTTTGAGTAAAAGATTTTGCTGCACATTACCCAACCATCAATTATTTTGCCTAAATCAAATAGAATATAATCACCTACTCCAATCAGTAAAACAAGTTTAACATAAACCTTTTTCGATTCATTAAACTTAATTTAAAAGCTAAAAGCATATTGACTGCAACCACTATTAAACAATGCATTTACCAAATTTTAACTTCTTTCCATGCCAAGAATCACCAAGCAAAGGTATGCACCTTACCTGTAGTTTGCACTAATTAGCTTTAATTAAATATCCATAGTTAATTATATTAATTTGCAGCTTGCTAACATAACCCTCAAAGCATAAGATAAAAATCTTATTACATTTATTAATAAATTGCTTAATTAAGCCATCACAAATGTTATGCTCAGATAAAGCAGGAGTGAAGTAATTAAAATATAATCTGAATTCAGTTTATCTTCATTGTCATCAAATAAATACTAAATGGAATAATTTAAAGTAAAAGAACATTTTAATTAGATGCCCCATTTTTGTTATTGCACTGAGATTAAATATAAAGTAGCGAAAAAGTTATAATCCGTGTAAAAGCGTCCTCCAAATCATTCTAGTATGTCCAACAGAATCACAGAATGGTTACACAGGGCAGCATGGTAGCACAAGTGATTAGCACTGTGGTTTCACAGCGCCAGGGTCCCAGGTTCGATTCCCTGCTGGCTCACTGACGGTGCGGAGTCTGCACGTTCTCCCCGTGTCTGCGTGGGTTTCCTCCGGGTGCTCCAGTTAGGTGGATTGACCATGATAAATTGCCCTTAGTGGCCAAAAAAGGTTAGAGGGGTTATTCGGTTATGGGGATAGGGCGATAGGGCTTAAGTGGGTCGGTGGAGGCTTTATAGGTCGAATGGCCTCCTTCTCCACTGTATGTTCTGCACTGTATGTTCTATGTTACATTGAAGGAGGTCATTCGACTGAGTGCATTTCTGGGGCGCGATTCTCCAAGTCCTGCGCCGGGCCGGAAAATCGGCGCCCCAATGCCAGCACGCGCTTCTCCGAGGTGCGGAGAATTGGCACTGTCCGCGGCCGGGCCGCTGATTCTCTGGCCCGGATGGGCCGAGCAGCCGCATGGAAACGGCAGAGTCCCGCCGGCGCCGTTCACCCCTGTTTGCTGCCGACGGGAACTCTGCGCGAAGGATCGGAGGTGTCAGCCTTTGTGGGAGAAGCGCTTCTTCACTTGGGGGGGGCTCCAATGGGGTCTGGCCCATGATCGGCTCTCACCGATCGGCAGACCGGCCTCTCCGCCCCCGGGCATACTTTGTTCCGCTTCCGGCCCCAGAACCCCCGTGCCATGTTGCGTCAGGGCCGGAGCGTTGAAGAAGTCCCCTGCTGGCGTGGCCCAACTGCGCATGCGCGGGTTGGCACGGCGCCCATTTGGCGCCGGGAAGAGAGGCTGGAGCAGCATGAACCTCTCTAGCACCATGCTGCACCCTGTGGGGGGTGAGAATTGGTTGTCCCCATGCCCGTTTCGCACCGTCGTGAAACGTGACGGCGTTCACAACGGCGCGAACACTTAGCCTCCATTTTGGAGAATCGCGCCCATGATCTCTGCAAAAGCAATTTGATTAGTCCCACTCCCATGTCCTCTCCCTGTAACCCTGCAAATTATTTCTCTTTCGGTCCTTATCCCATCCCCTTTTGAAAGTCATAATGGGGCAGCACGGTGATGCAGTGGTTAGCATTGCTGCCTCACAGCGCCGAGGTCCCAAGTTCGATCCAGGCTCTGGATCACTGTCCGTGTGGAGTTTGCACATTCTCCCTGTGTTTGCGTGGGTTTTGCCCCCACAACACAAAGGTAGACTGGGAGCTAAGACTTTATGGTGGAACAGTTGAGGAACAGTGGAGAACCTTCCAAGCGATTTTTCACAGTGCTCAGCAAAGGTTTATACCAACAAAAAGGAAGGACGGTAGAAAGAGGGAAAATCGACCGTGGATATCTAAGGAAATAAGGGAGAGTATCAAATTGAAGGAAAAAGCATATAAAGTGGCAAAGATTGCTGGGAGATTAGAGGACTGGGAAATCTTTAGGGGGCAACAGAAAGCTACTAAAAAAGCTATAAAGAAGAGTAAGATAGAGTATGAGAGTAAACTTGCTCAGAATATAAAAACAGACAGTAAAAGTTTTTACAAATATATAAAACAAAAAAGAGTGGCTAAGGTAAATATTGGTCCTTTAGAGGATGAGAAGGGAGTTTTAATAATGGGAAATGAGGAAATGGCTGAGGAACTGAACAGGTTTTTTGGGTCGGTCTTCACAGTGGAAGACACAAATAACATGCCAGCGACTGATAGAAATGAGGCTATGACAGGTGAGGACCTTGAGAGGATTGTTATCACTAAGGAGGTAGTGATGGGCAAGCTAATGGGGCTAAAGGTAGACAAGTCTCCTGGCCCTGATGGAATGCATCCCAGAGTGCTAAAAGAGATGGCTAGGGAAATTGCAGATGCACTAGTGATAATTTACCGAAATTCACTAGACTCTGGAGTGGTCCCGGTGGATTGGAAATTAGCAAACGTGACACACTGTTTAAAAAAGGAGGTAGGCAGAGAGCAGAAAATTATAGGCCAGTGAGCTTAACTTCGGTAGTAGGGAAGATGCTGGAATCTATCATCAAGGAAGAAATAGCGAGGCATCTGGATAGAAATTGTCTCATTGGGCAGACGCAGCATGGGTTCAGAAAGGGCAGGTCATGCCTAACCAATTTAGTGGAATTTTTTGAGGACATTACCAGTGCAGTAGATAATGGGGAGCCGAAGGTTTGTGGTATATCTGGATTTCCAGAAAGCCTTTGACAAGGTGCCACACAAAAGGTTGCTGCATAAGATAAAGATGCATGGCATTAAGGGTAAAGTAGTAGCATGGATAGAGGATTGGTTAATTAATAGAAAGCAAAGAGTGGGGATTAATGGGTGTTTCTCTGGTTGGCAATCAGTAGCTAGTGGTGTCCCTCAGGGATCCGTGTTGGGCCCACAATTGTTCACAATTTACATAGATGATTTGGAGTTGGGGACCAAGGGCAATGTGTCCAAGTTTGCAGATGACACTAAGATGAGTGGTAAAGCGAAAAGTGCAGAGGATACTGGAAGTCTGCAGAGGGATTTGGATAGGTTAAGTGAATGGGCTAGGGTCTGGCAGATGGAATACAATGTTGACAAATGTGAGGTTATCCATTTTGGTAGGAATAACAGCAAACGGGATTATTATTTAAACGATAAAATATTAAAGCATGCCGCTGTGCAGAGAGACTTGGGTGTGCTAGTGCATGAGTCACAGAAGGTTGGTTTACAGGTTCAACAGGTGATTAAGAAGGCAAATGGAATTTTGTCCTTCATTGCTAGAGGGATGGAGTTTAAGACTAGGGAGGTTATGTTGCAATTGTATAAGGTGTTAGTGAGGCCACACCTGGAGTATTGTGTTCAGTTTTGGTCTCCTTACTTGAGAAAGGACGCACTGGCACTGGAGGGTGTGCAGAGGAGATTCACTAGGTTAATCCCAGAGCTGAAGGGGTTGGATTATGAGGAGAGGTTGAGTAGACTGGGACTGTACTCGTTGGAATTTAGAAGGATGAGGGGGGATCTTATAGAAACATTCAAAACTATGAAGGGAATAGATAGGATAGATGCGGGCAGGTTGTTTCCACTGGCGGGTGAAAGCAGAACTAGGGGACATAGCCTCAAAATAAGGGAAAGTAGATTTAGGACTGAGTTTAGGAGGAACTTCTTCACCCAAAGGGTTGTGAATCTATGGAATTCCTTGCCCAGTGAAGCAGTTCAGGCTCCTTCATTACATGTTTTTAAGGTAAAGATAGATAGTTTTTTGAAGAGTAAAGGGATTAAGGGTTATGGTGTTCGGGCCGGAAAGTGGAGCTGAGTCCACAAAAGATCAGCCATGATCACATTGAATGGCGGAGCAGGCTCGAGGGGCCAGATGGCCTACTCCTGCTCCTAGTTCTTATGTTCTTATGTAGGTGGATTGGCCCTGCTACATTGCCCCTTAATTGGAAAAAATGAATTCTGTACTCTAAATTCTTTTGAAAAAAAGAAAAGAAAGTCATAATTGAATCCGCCTCCATTCCCGATCCTAACCAGTTACTACATAAAATCATTTCTCTTAATGTTGCCATTTCTTCTTTTGCCAATCAGCTGAAGGTGGTGTCTGCTGGATGTCAACCCTTCTACCAAGAGGAACAGTCTCTATCTACTCTCTCTAGACCCTTGGTAACTTTGAACACCTCTATCACTCTCTTAACTTTCTTTTTTCTAAGGAAAACAACCCCAGCTTCTCCAATTTAACCACACAATTATCGTCCCTCTGCGCTGGAACCATTATTGTAGCTCTCTTTTGCACCCTCCACAAACCATCACATTTTTCGAAGGTGCGATGCAGAATTAGATATGAATGCCTGAATTTTCTTCCCCGCAGTGACCGTCGGTAAAATTCCCGAATCGGTCTGCCCAAATTCGAAGAAAGTGCCTTCAAAGACGGGATTTTTATTGCTGGGGGATGGGCGTGGGCTGGAATTGGGCTCGCTGACTTCGGTGTTGGTGGGTGGGGAGGGGGGGGGGGGGGGGAGCTTGGAGGCAGCTACAGGGGGCTTCCTGGTTTTGAAGCAGGCTGTTGAAAAGGCTCAGTGCTGTGGGACTTCATCCCAGTTAAAATAAAAACACACAGGCTCTCCAGCCATTGGTTTTTGAAGGATGCAGAAAACATTTACAATAATGGTTCCAGAGTAGAGGGACTTCAATTATGTGGATAAATTAGAGAAGCTGGGGCTGTTCCCCTGAGGAAAGAGAAAGTTGAGAGAAGATATGATAGAGGTGTTCAATATAATGAGTGGTCCAGACAGAGCAGATAGACAGAAACCATTCCCTTTGACAGACTACACTGTATAGAACCAAAGAACTCTCGTGTGACAGTAGGAAATCTATCTTTCATAATTTGCTACCCTATTAAAAAAGTAATTTCACTTCGAAGGTAATAGAAGTGTCAATCATCCAGACCCTTTAAAGTAGCAATAACAAAAAACACAAGTCGGCCGTGACGGTGAAGCAGTAGTTAGCACTGCCGCCATACAGCGCCGAGGACCCAGGTTTGATCCCAGCACCGGGTCACTGTCCTGGTGGAGTTTGCACATTCTCCCCGTGTCTACGTGGGTCTCACCTGCGCCTGCGTGGGTCTCACCCGCGCAATCCAAAGATAGGTGAATTGGCCACACTAAATTGCCCCTTAATTGGAAAAAGAAACTGGGTACTCTAAATTTTTTTAAAAGTCTTTGAAAGCACTTAACCATGTAAGGTTAACTTGTAAATGAACATTGTGAAATCGACAGCAGAACAGCCTGTGCTGTCAATCAAACAATTATTTCTCTGGGGTGCAGGTGTGTCAACAAGAATAATGGTTGTTTGGGTTCTTAGCCCAGAATGAGGGCAATGGGGGGTTGGGTGAAAGAATAGAGCTTGGCAAAGGGGGCATGAGGCACCATAGGGGCTGGTTGGAAATACATAGCTTGGCATTAGGGGCATATGAAGCAGTAGGGAATGGGTGGAAGGACTGAGCTTGGCACGGGGGGGGGGGGGGGGGGGGGGGGAATGAGGAGAAATCTTTGAACTTACCTTTTCAAACTCCCCTCATGCAGACTAGAATTCACAGCCTGACAAAGGGGTCAGGAATCCCAGAAACGGATGCCACTTTTAAAGGGTTCCTGGGTCATCCCAAATCAGTGAAAATCCAGGCCAATACTTAGTTGAGGTCAAATCAATGTTTTAAGACATTGCTATTGTGTCATTTTCTGTGACTCCCCACCCCATCCAACCCCCATTCTACCAGCTTTTGAAGTCTATCATTATTCTCCTTACAATTCACAACAATTCCAAATTTTGGACCATCTGAAATTTTTGAAATTAGCTCTGACCCTCCAAGTCTAGATTGATCTAAAAAAACAGTGGACCTAGTACTGATCTCTAGAGAACCCCACTCTATACCTCCCCATGTCCTAAAAATAACCGTTCACTTACTAGTCTCTGTTTCGTGTTACTCAGTCAACTTTGTATCAATGTTGCTACAATCCCTTTATTTCATGGGCTTGTTTGCTGGCAAGCCTATGATGTGATGCTTTATCAAACACCTTTTATTAAAGGGAAGCTGAGGAAGCCTTTAAATACCATTTCTTCTAACTTGTTCATGCGCAGGATTGGGAGCTAATGGCAGCAACAGGAAAAGAGAGGGGAATGCCACTGGAAGTTGTCGGTTTTAACTTCCTTAGCTGTCCCCCCTTTAATTTTGTTCATCAGATTAACCTGCCCTGTGAGTGTTGGTGTTCGGAGCACTGGTTGTCAAATTGTCCACTGCCAGAGACAGAAATAGACTGCCAACAAGTGGTAAATTGGCATATACGTTCCCTGAGGGGATATGAATCCTGTTCCTGTTTATAGTGTAGACAAGGTGGTTGGCACAAGAAATTCAGCCCCGAGCAACCCAGAAGCCACTTGGGAGAAGTTTGAACTAATGTGCTGGGTTATACACAAGTAGACCGAGTAATCCAAGAACCTTTTCTTTGGCTTCAGGCTGTAGCTAGCTTCGCTTCCAGTCCTCTTCTCTATTCACTTTCTGTACTTCGCTGTATTTATAGATCTGTAACAACCTCGTGAGTGAGTATAAAATGGTTATTCATGAACTGTTTATGAATAATAGAGGAAATACTTGTGATATGATTTCATACTCCGACTAGAATAAAGAAAACTTGAATCCCATTGTTTGTACCTGCAAGGGGTCATTCCTTTTTTTAAACTGTAATAAAGGAGTTTCTGAGTAAATATGGCGCTTTAAAGTCTTTCTCAGCTTGATGCTGAAAGCAAAATTTTGGTTAAGGCTTTTTTAGGCTTTAGGCTTTTCATCTTGAAATCACCATGTTATTTTTAGATGTTTTTTAAACCCTGCGGACCATAACAGACTGCACACAATTTTCTGATTGGGTCCATCTAATTTATGGCCAAATGAGATGCAACATGGAAAGATCTGAATTCCTTGGTGCCTCAAACCGAGCATGCTTCGGTAGCGAAAGCTTACTCGAATGAAGGAACACGTGCACCAAACTAATTCTTGGACCTTATCGGAATGAGTTAAGGCAGCTTTGAGCAGCAGTTGTGTTGTTAGGACAATCTGCAGCAATATCTTTAAGGGCCGCTGGTCAGACTGCTCCGGATTGTAAATACCAGTTGAAACCTGGACATCGCAAGCTCAGTCGAAGGGAAACCAATTGACTAATGTGTGCCTGAAATTAATCAAGGAGTCTTATTTAAATTTAAATGAGCCCTTTGCTCATTTCAGGTGGCACCTTAAAGTAACGTCGGGACAGAGTGTCAAGTGGATGAAGCATTGTCCAGCACTGGCTGGGTATTATCATGCACCCAAGGGAACTAAAACAATTTTCCTTTGCCATTTAAAATAGAGAGGATCATCAAATCTTAAATTCGGAAAGCACCAAAATATGGTGTCAATTTAAGGAAAAAGGTGCATATCAACTGGTTCGAATCAGAATTTGTAGGGGGAGAAGAGAAAAATTGTCTTTAGCTGAGATGTTTGAATCATTGGTGCCCTTGTATCTTCCTTCCTTTGACTCATTTCACAGCTGATTCACCAAATATTTGATTGACAGGGAAAGGAAGTCAAAGTTGGTGCTGATACAGCACAGCGGCTTCCTGAAAAGGCTGCATCAGCTTTTCATAACTTTATGAGAGATGTAATTCAATAAAATAATTCACAGATACCTGAAATAACCACAAATTATGTCATGATGTTAAAATATTTATTTTGCTTATTTTACAAGGGTGTCCTGTGGCACGTATGGGGCCTCACGGTAGCATGGTGGTTAGCATCAATGCTTCACAGCTCCAGGGTCCCAGGTTCGATTCCCGGCTGGGTCACTGTCTGTGTGGAGTCTGCACGTCCTCCCTGTGTGTGCGTGGGTTTCCTCCGGGTGCTCCGGTTTCCTCCCACAGTCCAAAGATGTGCGGGTTAGGTGGATTGGCCATGCTAAATTGCCCGTAGTGTAAGGTTAATGGGGGGATTACGGGTATACGGGTTACGTGGGTTTGAGTAGGGTGATCATTGCTCGGCACAACATCGAGGGCCGAAGGGCCTGTTCTGTGCTGTACTGTTCTATGATTCTATGTAACTTCAGAGATCAGTTAAAATTTTAGTTTGATGGCACAGCTGTGCCACTGCCAAGTGAACTGACATTCTAATCCAGGCTCTGCATTATTCTCTAATCACGGAAAAACAAATTCCCCAGCCGCTGCGGTCCACTTTTTCTGCTGGCAGCGCACCCTGCCTATGGGTTTCCTGAAGGTGCGGGGTGGCTACAATGGGAAATCCCATTGACAAGCAGTGGGAAGACAGAATCACGTCGCCAGCGAATAGCGTGCCACCGAGAAACATGCTGCTGGGGAATCGGGAGAATCCCACCCCTTGGGTATGGGTGCACCAGTATATATGCTAAAATTATCTCGGGGTAGAGTCATAGCACACCTGCTGCAAAGCTAAAGTGAGAATACATTATCACCGACTTTTATTTGAACTTGAACTTAAATATGCATTCTGCAATAGATATGCAGCAAAAAGCACTTTGCACTGATACAAAATATTACATGCACTACCAGTAAAAATACGAAATAGGTTTGGGTAATTCAATCTCCAAAGGAGCCATTGTTCATTCTGGTTGCATTTGCTCATGATAAAAGTGCATTCTTGATGTAACTATTCCTTCAATGGGAGGAATACAGGTGAAGGAGTTTAGTTAACAGGTTGGGTTTTTGGTGGGGAAGCACAGTGGTGCAGTGGTTAGCATTGCCGCCTCACAGCACCAAGGTCCCAGGTTCGATCCCGGCTCTGGGTCACTGTCCATGTGGGGTTTGCACATTCTCCCCGTGTTTGCGTGGGTTTCGGCCCCACAACCCAAAGATGTGCAAAGTAGATGGATTGGCCACGCTAAATTGCCCCTTAATTAGAAAAAATGAATTGGGTACTCTAAATTGATAAAAAAAATTAAAATAAAACAAATTGTTAGGTTTTGACTCTGAGGATTAGTTAGTGCAATAGGGAAGGAGGAGGTCCACTCTATGCCTGTAGTCTTGTTTAACATATCAGTGAAGCCATTGCATTTGAACATGCAATGGGAAAAATGGCCAGTAGTGGAGTTTCTGACAATTCCTCTTTACATCACATGGTTTGGGCATATGAAAGTTTGATCGTATGAAAAATGTTGCATAGAATTAATAGAACAATAAATTTGCACTTAAACTACTTGAAATTTTGGTAACAGTGAGTACTAACCCTTTATCTCAGTATTCAGGTCTCAAATCTAGCACTTAAGATGCCTATTCGGACAACATGTCAGTCTAAATTTCATTTAGCATAATCTCTGCATTGAAATATTGAAGATCGAAATCCTGACATTGTGCATTCATGTCAAATGGATGATTGCAAGTCGACAACCCATTTTCAAACCCTTACTATTTTTTATTTCTGTTCGCCATCATCCATCTTACACTATTGCGAAATGTCAAGATCAACCTCTTTGGCTTTAAATTGTAAGGTTTGGGGATGGAGTCAATGCCTAGGGAGCAGAGTTTATGACAGGAATAGACGACAATGGCATTGGACTTCCCATTATTTAAGTTGAGGAAATTTTTGCCCTTCCAGTACTGGATATCAGAAAAGTAGCCCAACAGATATGAGGGTCGTAAACTGTGCCGGTGAAATAGAGGCGGTTATAGAATGGTGCAAGCACACTGTCTGAACTTCACATGAGTTATTGACAAATCAACCGATTGAATATAATGAAAAATGGCATAGGTTTTGTCAATAGGTTTAGCACAATGGGCTAAACAGCTGGCTTGTAATGCAGAACAAGACCAGCAGCGTAGGTTCAATTCCCGGACAGGTGCCGGAATGTGGCGACAGGAGCTTTTCACAGTAACTTCATTGAAGCCTACTTGTGACAATAATAGATTATTATTATAAGTTAGAGAGTATTTAAATAGGGGTGAGATATTTGGAGCTAAAGAGTACTTAATATGTATATAGAACATAGATTTCACTTCAATTTTACAGGTTTATGAGATTGGTGTAGAAGACTATTTCCAGCTTAACATAGAAAACAAGTGGGTTTTTTTCTTGTCAGAGATGTTAAGGGATTGCTCTGCAAACTCAGCATGCATTTTTTTCTTGCTAAATGATGACCACTAATTGGCAGGAGTATCTATAGCCATTAGTAAACTGGGGAGTCTTGGATACTCTCAATCGATTCAGTGTCTCTCAGGCTGTATTGCAGAATTGTCTTTCTGTAACTTGAGCACTTTTGAATATAGTGCTTGCTCTTTATGGTTAGGAATACAAAGATCATTTTTTATATTTGTTTGGGTAAACATTAGAAATAAGATATAGTTTTAGGTAGGTTTAATTTACTGCTTCTGCCTGGAAAGGACCTATTGTTAGATTCATGCTGGACAAAGGTTTTTACAGATGTGGGGGGTTGGTTAAGTTCCAACTGATAGAGGGAGCTATGGCGTGAAGAGTAAATATAGTTGCTTAGCAATTAAGGGATGTAAGGGAACAAAAACTTTCCTTTTTCCTTTAGTTTTAACTGGAAGTCAGGACAGTTCGTGCAGATAGACTGACGTAGAGGGAACATCTCCCACAGCTCTGCTAACAGCAGTTGGGGGCAGGGAGAGAGCGAGAAGACAGCTCTCATAGCTCTGCTCAAGGCATTAAAATGCAAGAAAGCAATCTGAAGAGGAACTAAAGAATGGTTGGTTCTAGAAACCTAACCCAGAAATAAAAACCAGTAAAACAGGGAAATAATACTGTCTGAACTAGTCTTGTACACTTTAAAATGAAACACCAGTGAAAGGGAAAACAAGAATGCTGGTCTGAACTGTTCTTTCCTTCTTGGAGCTGGAAATAAAACAGAATAATATTAATGGACAGTGCACACAAAGCTGAGAAGGAATCAGCTGGTGGGAGCTGAGTTTCTGAAACTTTCTAAAGTAATCCTAAATGTTTCTAAAGAGCATCCTCTTGATAGATTGGATGATTGGCAGCAAAATTTTATGTGAACATGTTTATGGGGGGCGGAAGTGGGGACTCCAGCAAGAGAGCTGGGTCAACATCCTGGAACTCCCTCCCTAACAGCACTGTGGGTGTACCTACACCACACGGACTGCAGCGGTTGGAAGGCAGCTCACCACCAGCTTCTCAAGGGCAATTAGTGATGGGCAGTGAGTGCTGGTCTTTCCAGCAATGGCCACATTCCATGAATGAATGGATAAAATAAATAGTAATAGAAATTATATGGCCAGTAGAGGTCCTGCACCTCAAAATTTTCCACCACACCACTGGTCCTTTTGTCCTTTTTTCATAGATTTGTCAGCTTGTCAGGGTTTTAGTCTCTTGGGGTTTTTCTCAGCATTTTATTCACTCGTCCACTGGCACCATGTTTTGTTGTGTATTTAGCATCTTGATGGGGTTCTTAAGTAATCGTCTATTTTTGCTAAGTAATCTACTCAAGCATGCTAAGTAGGTTACTATTTATTTACAGCTCTATGTCCATTTTAGAAATTCTGCATGAGGTTGGACCTCTCCCTTTAGACCTCTGTTACTTAGTCATATGTCATTACGTTGTAGTTATATAAATATCAGGTGCTTCTGATCTTAACTCTTGACTCTAAAATTACAGTTTGCGAACCGGAAAATGATCTATTAACTTGATTCTCTGTTTCTTGTTGTGTCCTCAAAGAATTGTAATAAATTTGTCAATTTCAATATCCCTTTCATAAAACCATGTTGACTTTGGCTGATTTTATTATGATTTTATAAATTTCTTGCTATTACGTCCTTAAGAATACGTTCTGGCAATATTGCGATTGATATAAGTTAGGGTAACTGGCCAACAGTTTCCTTCTTTCTATCTCCTTCCCTTCTTGAGTAGATGTGTTCCTTTTGAGATTTTCCAATCTGCTGGCACCTTGCCAGGATCAAAGGAACTTTGGAAGGTTCCAACAAATTCATCCACTATCTCTGCAGCCACTTCTTTTAAGATCTAAGGATTCCGACCATCAGGTCCAGGGGACATGTCAACCTTTAATCAATTAGAAGTCTTACAACACCAGGTTAAAGTCCAACAGGTTTGATTCAAACACGAGCTTTCGGAGCGCAGCTCCTTCCTCAGGTGAAGGAGCTCCTTCTTCACCTGAGGAAGGAGCTGCGCTCCAAAAGCTCGTGTTTGAATCAAACCTGTTGGACTTTAACCTGGTGTTGTAAGACTTCTTACTGTGATCACCCCAGTCCAACGCCGGCATCTCCACATCATGGCTTTAATCAATTAGTTTTCCTCGTGTTTTTCCTCTGGTGATCATGATTGATTTAAGTTCCTCCCTCTTTTTCATCGCACCTGGAAGACACCACCAGGGCACCGTTTCTTACTGGTCCATACAAATGGGCATAACAACACCTGGGGGGAGGGGGTGTCTGGGTGTCGCCCAGACCATTGGAAACCCTGGGGTGGTTGGGGACAGGACGATGGCACCTTGGCACTCCCACTGGTCCCTGAGCACCTTTGCACTTCCATCCTGGCACCCGAGCAGGGCCACCCTGCCACTGCTAGGGGCCCAGGTGGCATTGCCACGATTGCAGGTGCAGTGCCAGTTGGGACTGCGAGGGGCCGGGCCCGGACTCTTTGCCAGGTAAAGGAGGCATATGCAGGGATTCCCAGAGCCTTCCCAACACTGGGGGTGTGGGGGGGGGAGTCACAAAAATGGAGGGGGCCTGACGTTGGTGGAGGGTGGTGGCGGGTGGGGGGGTGGAGATCAGGCCTCCCAAAATGGCACCCCGATCTGTGAAGAGCATTTGCTCACCAGCAGAAAATCCCTCTTAAGTGCAGAGAGAATCTCCCAAAGGCCAAAAAAGGTGACAAAGTGCTGTTGAATAGCACGGTATGCCACTAAATGCATCATTCAGCGGACCTTAACTTGAGTCCACTGAATCACAGCACTAGTTTCACCATCTAAGGGACCAATGCTCAATTCAGTTACCATTTTCCTTTTTATACTTGAAGCTTTTGCAGTCTTTTTTTGGTTTCTTGCTCTTTTTCACTCATTCTCCAATTTGTCCCATTTTGTTTTAGTCATCCATTGCTTGATTTCGATAAGTATCTCCAATCTTCTAGCCTCACAGTAATCTTTGCAATACTGTACATACTTTTGTTCTCCCTTTTTTTAAGTTTCCCTTTTTTTTCAATTTGATACCATCCGTAACTTGCCTAGTTGGCCACGCATGGTGCATGTAGAGTCTTTGTCAATGAAATATATCTTGGACATGTAAACCCCTCCATAGATGAGTATTAAGCCAAAAAAAAACTCCGGTATCTTCCCTACACACATTTTGCCACTTTGAAGGTCGAAAGCGTGAGCAAACCAATATGCTGTCTGGTTCAGAGAGTAAATGATTCCCTGTTGGCTGCCTCTTTAACAATGTGCTGCTGCCTTAGCCAAGGTTATTAGATTACCTTAATTGTAGGTTTTTCTTATACATTTAACCATTTATTATTCATGATTCTTCTCCTCTTCCGTCTTTTTCACTCTGCTCTTTCTGCTAAAGAGAAAGGAGAGAAATTTATTCCTCCCCGAGGTGATTGCTGTTCCATGATTTCCTGTCAAGAGAAGCTCAACACTTTGGGACGTCTCTCCCTTTGAGTTTCCCTTGCTCGCTCTCAACAAGCTGCTGACCTGTACCCAGTCTCTCTTTTTACTGCTGACAGTCAACAACTTACCAACTTGACAGACTTGTTTTATTGACAAGTCTGAGATCACAAGCTCATATAAGGACAAAGTTAGAACCTGCAACCATAGTGCATTACAGCCCAAAAGCCCACATCACCGTACAAGCTTACCTCAGTCTAACATGTCAAGCTTTACTCTGTGAAGACATCTACTGTTGACAGCCATTAATTAAGATCTTTTGAATGGGTGGCAGAATATGGAAAACCAACCTTTAGAATACTTATTTTCTTCACTTCATCGATTGCATATTCAATTCTGAATCTACATGTTGTATTTCTTCAGGTTTGATTTGTTTTCATGTATACATTTTCAAATGTGACAGGTACATTTTCTCTTCTAATTGAATTTGGAGACTTAAAATGTGTTTGGAATATTTTCTGCTCATTGTGCTAATTTTCAGCATTAATCTAATATACTGTTTTAGGCAGCTATTAGCTATCATGGGTTATTTTCCTTGCTGCTGAAGCATACTGATGAAACATGTTTTATTATTTTAGTCTAATGCTTTATTTGAGTTGTAATCTGAATTCTCTGTTAAAGTCACAGAGCTGGATTCTCCGATTTTGCGGCTAAGTGCCGATGCCGGCGTGGGAACAGTGGCATTTTATTCTGCCAAAATCGTCACCAACCCCTCACCGATTCCGGGACCTCTATCGGTGCGGCAGCGGCGCCGGGTAAAACTCCCAGCTCCCGCGCCAAAAACGGCCGGAGAATGGCCGGGTCCATGGCCACACATGCACACGTCAACGACCTACAATGGTTACGCCGTCCAAAATGGCGCCAGCTGCGCGCGGACTCGGCCTGCCAGGTAGTGCCCCCTTGGACCCCCGCTCGCCACCCCCAGACCATCCCCCACCAGTCCCTCCAGCACTTGCCAAAGCCCCCCCTGCCAGTGGCAAAGCTCCCCCCCCCAACCCCCGACTGTGCTGGACACAGTCCACAGCCACCACACGAGATTGACGAAAACTGAGAGCACAAGTGATCTGCGCTGTCGTGACCTCGGCCCATCGGGGGGTGGAGCATCTGGGGATGGCCTTCAGGTGACATTCTGAGGACGTTCCAATGGCATGCGGCATCCAATGGCACCGTTTTGGGAGGGCAGAGCATCCGAAAACTGGCGCCGCCCCCGATTCGGTCGTAAAATGGGATTCTCCGCCCGATCATTGATTACAACATCGCCGCCAGGCAACGGAGAATCCCAGCACAATTTCTCCCATCCAATGATATAAAACATTTGAAGTCAACATCACCAATTTAGTATTTTGGAGCCATCCAAGTAAATTAAGAACCTGACCATCAGAAAATAGTTTGGTTATTAGTGTAATAAAAATTGCAGAAAACTGGTTCTGAACCAAAGAATACACCCTCGGCAGAATGATAAGCTTCTTCCTAATGCTAACAGTCAACAACCCACCAAAATATTCAACATGCTGGGATGCGAATTATCTATTCATTATATTTCAAGAACTTCCAAATAAGCCTTGTTGCTGAAGCTATACAAACACAAAATATTACATGGCACCTTTCATGACCTCAGAATATTCCCAAAGCGCATTACAACCAATTAAGTCCTTAAGAGATATCGTAATATAGGAAGCGAAGCAGGCAACTTGCACAAAGCAAGGTCCCACAAACAACTATAAGATGTTTGTATGATATTTGTTGAGGGATAAATATGCACCCCCACTCTTTTTTGAAATGGTACCTCAGGATATTTTATATGCATCTGAGAGCAGATATCACTCCGGTCAAATGTTTCTTCTGAAAGTCAGCACTTCCAATGGTGCAGTGTTCCCTCAGTCCTGCACTTAATTATCTGCCAAAAATCTTGCCTTGTCATCAAGTCCTTGGACTTGAACCCACACCAGTGCTACCACTGAGTTAAATGGCCCCATAACGTATATTACAAGCACTAGTGTACTCCTTCAATCTACAATTATACCCACTGGAAGGAAATGCGGTTTTAATCTGGAGAAAGATATGTCATTACCCCAATACCCAAACCCAACATGACAAATGAAGCTCAACAACTCTAAGTAAATGCTGCAGGGGCTTTGGATGCATTGGAACCTCATTGAAATTTTCAACACTAAAAATAACTAGCATTCGTATAATTTAATACCTTTAAAATAGTAAACTATACAAGGTACTTCAGAGGAAAATTATCGAGCAACATTTGACACATGAACCACGTGAGGAGACATTAGGACAGGTGGCCTTAGTCAAAAAGGTTGGTTTAAAGGGTTTCTTAAAGGAGGAGACTTAAAAGGAAATAAAAACAGAGAGGGTAAGGGAGGGAATTCTGGAGCTGAAGACCTCAGCAGCTAAAGCGTGTGATTTCAAATCAGGGGTGTGTAAGAAGTAATAGTTGGATGAGCACGGACGACTTTGGGGGTTTTAAAGGTGGAAGAGATCACATAGATAAAGAGGGTGTGAGGCCACAGAGGAATCTGAAAACAAGGATGAGAATTTTAAAATTGAGTCATTGCTGGATCTGAAGCCAATGTAAGTAATCAAACAAGGGGTTGATGGGTGAATGGGAATTGGTGCAAGCAAGATGTGGGAATCAGAGATTTGGATTAGTTGAAATTTATGGACGATGGAGGCCAGCCAGAATAATCAAGTGGAAAGCTAACAAAAGCATGGATGTGCAAATATGCCAAAACAGGGGAAGTGTTAAGCAATGTTAGAGAAATGCAAATAGGCAGTTGTGGTGATGGTGCAGCTATACACCTGGAAGCCAGTTTCAAGGTCAATAAAATGCTAAGACTGTGAATGGTCTGGTTCAGATCAGATGGAATTTGTAGTAAGGACAGAAAACCAGGCTTAAATCTTCCTGATATTTAGTTGGAAGAAATTAATGCTCATCTGATGCTGGATGTTGGACAAGCGGCGTAGCTAATCTGATGGTTCAGAGAGGTGGTGATGAAGTAGAGCTCTGTGTATGAGGGTGCAACCACACTGTCTGAATTTCACAGAAAATCAGCCAAATATGAGTGGTATTCCACTATTCCTGACCGAAATCCCTCAACCAAAGAACAAAGCAACCATGTTGTTGCTGTTGCATACTATTATATGCCAAGCAAAATTCTCAACGGAACTAGACTGGGTGAAGTAAAAAGGTCGGACAACCTCATATAAAAGAGTGAGAAATTCTCATACAGTTAACGAAGAATAATTCCTACAAGCATGAAAACTTTTTCAGGACCAGCTATTCAACAGAAATTACACCCTTATGATCAAACCAGTGATGATTGTTATAAAGCCTCCTTCCTGAGGAGAGTCAATAACACTCTCTTGCCACTCAAGACAGTGAAATGTAACTGTGTTACATTCCTTTATTATAATCCCAAGGAAAGAATAAAGGGAATAATAGTTATCTCTCTCAGCCAAATGCTTTGGGATGGATAAATTCCCATCTTAAACTTAAAGTGAAGATTAAAGAAAAGCAGCAAAAGAAGAGATTTAGAAAATGAAAAAGACTGACAATCAACATAGCGAATCATAGCAAAGGTTTTTTTAAAGAATGTAAGCAGTTTAAGAACAATCAAATGAGGATGAAATAACTTGGAGATAGGTACTTCATACATATTTTACTTCAGTTTTATAGTGGAAGAGAAAATGAGATTGACAAGTATCTCAAGAATTGCAAGAATATTTTGACAAGAAACATGCACAAAAACATAAAGTAATGGAACAAAATGTAGTAAGATGATCAAAACCAGATGGTATGCAATTGATAGCAATAGTTTATGCATTAATTTCTGTGATGACAACCTATTCTGCATCTTTAATAAATCGAAGTTGTAGTTGCAATCTACTGGCTGCCTGGCACTCCTGTTCACCCAAACGGGTCACGGTGCAGCCAGTACATGCCGGGAAATCCCTCTTCTGGGATCTACCGGGCTCGACACGCCTTTCACGACATAACGGGATCTCACGAGACGTCGCAATCTGAATCACGCCCATTGTGGGCGGGATCAGTATTTGGCAAATCTGCATATTAGAGTGAGGCACCATGGGCAGAATTCATCATTCCCCGACACCAATTTCGGAAACGGCGATCGGGCAGAGAATCCCTTTTTGACGCCAAAATCAGGGGCGGCGCCAGTTTGACGCATATTTTGTCTGCACCGCCCCCTCTAAAATGGCGTCATCACATCGCATACCGCACGCCATTGGGACAGCCTTAGAATGTCATCTAAAGGCCCTCCCCCGATGCTCCGCCCCTGATGGGCCGAGTTCCCAATTCGCTGTGGCGGCTGCGGACTGTGTCCATCGCCGCCACAGTCGGGTGGGTGTCATGCTGCTGGCCGGAGGGGCTTTCACGAGGGCTTGGGGAACTAGTGGCCAGGGGGCACTATCTGGCAGGTCGGGTCCGTGCACAGCCGGTGCCATGTGTTACGGCGTATCCGCTGCAGGTCATCGCTATGCGCATGTGTGGCCATGGACCCAGCCATTTCCTGGCCTTTTATATCAAGGGAGCTGGGAGTTCTATGCAGCATGGCTGCTAGTCCCTCACCGGTCGCAGGATTGGTGAGGGGCCGGCGACGATTTCTTTCACGTAAAATGCCAAACTTCCTCCGCACATAGTCTCAAAAATGGTGAATCCAACCCCGAGATTCCCACTAATGTACACGTAGCTGATCTCCCAATGTGCTGGGATCTAGATCCTTTGCCCCAGAGGCCTCAGGTGGACACCATTCAGTATTAGCCCCCACAAACGGGGACCAAATGGAACAGCATTTGTGCTGAGTCTACCAGGGGATCGGATGCCCCCAGGTGGTTGCCATCTGGGAAGGATAGCACACTGGCACTGCTGGTGCCACCTGCGCACCTTGGCACTACCAGCCTGGCACCCTGGCAGTGCCACCTGGGTGGTAGCCTGGCACTGCCATGGTGCTCAAGTAGCACAGGCACCTGGCAGGGGCACTGCCAGGCTGGCATTTGTGCCGTGCTGGGATTGAGCCTGAGGGTGTTCTGCCCATGTGAGATGGGGTCTGGGAGAGGGGGGGGGGGAAGGAGGCCCAAGGACCCCCATACAGGTGAGTTGGGGCTTTGAAGGGGAGGGAGATTTAGAGATCAGAGGTATTTAAAAATGGCGTCCCGATGTCCTCCTGCACGGAGGAGTTCTGGTGAGCGGAGCTCCTCGGGCAGGAAACTGGTCCAAGTGCGGCCTGGGCAGGATGTTCCCTGCTGAGGCCCCAGATTGAGGCAACAAAGTCCTGTTAGATAGTGTGGTCTATCTTGGTGCTGGTGCAAGTATCGGGAAACACCCGGCTAAACACACTCGAAACGGGACTCTGTTGCAATTTAGTTAGATCTTTATCTTTTGAACTGACCACCACAAGATTGTCAATTCAGCTTAAGCTCACCATAGAATGCCTTCCAAGGTGGTTTAGTAGGCATTAAGACAAAGGTCCCTTATCTTTTTGCCTGGAATTTACTGGTCTGTGAACTGCAATATGAGGTCATTAGAATAAAAAGGGCATTAAACTGGGAATAGGGTGATGTCCAGCTCCCGCAAAACTCGGAAGGATCCCATATTCGTATGAGACTAGTCCCACTTAAAGCTAGTTTGCATCTCTTAGAGGGGATGTGTTCCGGCTGCAGCAGTTACTGGAAGTTATTGTAAAGAGTATCTGATGTACAGAAGTGAAGGTAGCACAACATGGTGGAGTGGAATTCCAGATTTTCTGAAACTGTACTCGAGACCCTGATGGAGGAACTGGACTGTAGAAGAATGTTGTTTTATCCACGTGGGACCAGGAAACACTACAGACACTGTAAATGCAATGGGAGCTGATAGCTGCTGTGATTATAATGTCAGCAGTTAGCCCCGAGGACCTGGATGTAGTGCTGAAAGAGGTTTAATGACCTCATATAAGTAGTGAAGGTCAATAAACGGATCTTCAAATACCATATCCTTACAATTAAACCACTAGCCTCAGGTACTGCTCAATTCACCATCACTCGGCTACCAATAACATCTATCAAGGACAGCTCATACCTAACATTGGTAGCTTTACATCACTCTCTCACCAGTACCACAGTTATTAGCCTCAAACCCACATCTTATAGCTTAGATACACTGCCAGTTATTCAGCTATGATAGACCCATCACTCAAACACATTGCACCACACTTACTGACACACTTCCATCTCTCTTGCAGAACAAGGTGGTACAAACCTGTGGGCAGGCATGCCTTCATGTCTTCAACCCCATGGTCAAGACAATGATCACAATAATTGGGGTGGGTGTTACTGAGGCCATGGCCAGAAGATGATGGTATGTTACCTTCTAATCCACGTCTCACAGGCTGCTTAGCTTCACCTCATAATCTCTTATGATGTAAATAGCTGATTATGTCACCATGCAGCTCTTAATTGCTGCCCCTGCACCATCCCTTCACCATAATCTTACCCTGGAGCCTTGCGACATTTAGAACTGCCACCGAGTCAAACAGTGTGCAGGAGCATGAAAGCCAAGACAGGACACTAATGATAAATAAATGCCGTCACAGCTCAGATTCTGGAACAGCGTATACTTGAGTGGCCTAATTCTGCTCCTATGTCTTATGGCCTTATGGCAAAAGTGACATAGAACATTACATTGCAGTACAGGCCCTTCGGCCCTCGATGTTGCGCCGACCTATGAAACCACTCTAAAGCCCATCTACACTATTCCCTTATCGTCCATATGTCTATCCAATGACCATTTGAATGCCCTTAGTGTTGGCGAGTCCACTACTGTTGCAGGCAGGGCATTCCACGCCCTTACTACATTCTGAGTAAAGAACCTACCTCTGACATCTGTCCTATATTTATCTCCCCTCAATTTAAAGCTATGTCCCCTCGTGCTAGACATCACCATCCGAGGAAAAAGGCTCTCACTGTCCACCCTATCTAATCCTCTGATCATCTTGTATGCCTCAATTAAGTCACCTCTTAACCTTCTTCTCTCTAACGAAAACAGCCTCACGTCCCTCAGCCTTCCCTCATAAGATCTTCCCTCCATACCAGGCGACATTCTGGTAAATCTCCTCTGCACCATTTCCAATGCTTCCACATCCTTCCTATAATGCGGCGACCAGAATTGCATGCAATACTCCAAATGCGGCCGCATCAGAGTTTTGTACAGCTGCAACATGACCTCATGGCTCCGAAACTCAATCCCTCTACCAATAAAAGCTAACACACCGTACGCCTTCTTAACAACCCTCTCAACCTGGGTGGCAACTTTCGGGGATCTATGGACATGGACACCGAGATCTCTGCTTGTCCACACTACCAAGAATCTTACCATTAGCCCAGTACTCTGTCTCCCTGTTATTCCTTCCAAAATGAATTACCTCACACTTTTCTGCATTAAACTCCATTTGCCACCTCTCAGCCCAGCGCTGCAGCTTATCTATGTCCCTCTGTAACTTGTAACATCCTTCCGCACTGTCCACAACTCCACCGACTTTAGTATCATCTGCAAATTTACTCACACATCCTTCTACGCCCTCCTCCAGGTCATTTATAAAAATGTCAAACAGCAGTGGCCCCAAAACAGATCTTTGTAACTGGACACCAGTCTGAACATTTCCCATCAACCACCACCCTTTGTCTTCTTCCAGCTAGCCAATTTCTGATCCAAACTGCTAAATCACCCTGAATCCCATGCCTCCGTATTTTCTGCAATAGCCTACCATGGGGAACCTTATCAAACGCTTTACTGAAATACATATACACCACATCAACTGCTTTACCCTCATCCACCTGTTTGGTCACCACCTCAAAGAACTCAATAAGGTTTGTGAGGCACGACCTACCCTTCACAAAACCGTGTTGACTATCTCTAATCAAATTATTCCTTTCCAGATGATTATACATTCTATCTCTTATAAACATTTCCAATACTTTGCCCACAACAGAAGTAAGGCTCACTGGTCTATAGTTACCGGGGTTGTCTCTACTCCCCTTCTTGAACAAGGGGACAACATTTGCTATCCTCCAGTCTTTTGGCACTATTCCTGTAGACAAAGATGACTTAAAGATCAAAGCCAAAGGCTCAGCAATCTCCTCACTAGCTTCCCAGAGAATCCTAGGATAAATCCCATCTGGCCCAGGGGACTTATCTATTTTCACACTTTCCAGAATTGCTAACACCTCCTCCTTATGAACCTCAAGCCCTTCTAGTCTAGTAGCCTGAATCTCAGTATTCTCCTCGACAACATTGTCTTTTTCCTGTGTGAATACTGATGAAAAATATTCATTTAGCACCTCTCCTATCTCCTCGGACTCCACGCACAACTTCCCACTACTGTCCTTGACTGGCCCTACTCTTACCCTAGTCATTCTTTTATTCCTGACATATCTATAGAAAGCTTTAGGGTTATCCTTGATATTACCTGCCAAAGTCTTCTCATGTCCCCTCCTGGCTCTTCTTAGCTCTCTCTTTAGGTCCTTCCTAGCTAACTTGTAACTCTCGAGCGCCCTAACTGAACATTCACGTCTCATCTTTACATAAGCCGCCTCCTTCCTCTTGACAAGAGTTTCAACTGCTTTAATAAACCACGGTTCCCTCGCTTGACCACTTCCTCCCTGCCTGACAGGTACATACTTATCAAGGACATGCAGTAGCTGTTCCTTGAACAAGCTCCACATTTGGTGCCAACAGTCTGGGCTGGCTGTCAGTCAGCCAGCCCAGACTGTTGGCACCAACGTAAAAGTGGTGCAGTCCAAAGCCAGACTTTCTGGGCGCCAAGTTGCTTGAGGATGTCTTGCAAAGTCAGCTGCAGTCCCTCATGCTGCAAGTCTGCAGCCTTCCACCGGCCATGTTGCAGCCACCGAGTATAACACTGCAAAGGAGCATTAGGACAAGCAAAGGCACATGGAAGACAGACATCCAGGAATGTATGAGGTAATTACCGTATATACTCGCGTATCATGCGACTTTTGAAGACCTAAATTGTAACCTACATTTGGGGGGTCACATGATACGCGAGATACAAAATTCGCGGGTGTTTTACTTGCTGTTTTTATGAATGGATACGTCAAGTGGCTGAACATCTTCCCATCAGAATGCTGTGGTCAAAATCTGTAGAGTAGTATCCAAATCATTAACGACCATTGGTTCTTTGTTCAGGTTGTCTTCCTGATCATATGGGTAGTTTATTCAATACATGGCCGTCTTTTTCCAATACAAAATTTGCGGGTGTTTTACTTGCTGTTTTTATGAATGGATACGTCAAGTGGCTGAACGACGCTAGTCAAGCCAGCTGGAAAGCTGTTCGATTCGCGAACAGCTTTCACAACAGAATCCACTCTGCAGAATCCACAGACAATGATACCATTTGGAAGTTTTAGTTTGGGCATTAATTTCCAAAAAAGTGACTCGCATGATACATGAGATATAGCATAAAATCATGTTTTGGGGACGAAAATTTAGGGGTCGCATGATACGCGAGATCGCATGATACGCGAGTATATACGGTAGTTGTGTTTTGTATGGAATGTTGGATTTTTTGACTGATGAAGTTGGTGTAGAATTGTTTTGTTACAGTGGCTTTTATGTCTGCAATTGAGGTAAAAGAACTGTTGCTTGAGTACCCCAATGGTCTGGTCTGTGATGTTTCTCACAACAGCATGATTCACATATAATGCATGCTGGCCATGTATGGTTGGGTTTGAAGTGGAGTCATGACCCAGGTGTAAAGCGGTTAACCCTTGTCACCGAGCAACCACCCTCTGGTTTGACACAGTGGCTGAAAGAGTGAGGCATCAGCGCAGGGTGAAACCACCATGGCTGATACCAGCATAGCAGCCATTCATCAGCCAGATGTACTGAGCATAGTCAAACCTCGACTGCACATTCAACAAGAAAACCATAGTGTGGAGAAACCTGCCTGCTGACAGTCCTTCTCCCCTTCCTGCTCTCTGTGTGACAAACTTGTTTTCTTCTTTTCTGTCCATACTCCATCTCCGTCTCACGCTGCAATATAATAATAATAATACTCTTTATTGTCACAAGTAGGCTTACATTAACACTGCAATGAAGTTACAGTGAAAAACCCCTAGTCACCACATTCCAGCGCCTATTTGGGTATGCAGAGAGAGAATTCAGAATGTCCATTTTACCTAACAGCACGGGCGGAATTCTCCACTCCCCACGTGGCATGGGACAATCGTGGGAGGGCCTCCTGACATTTTTTACGCCCCCCTGGCGCCCCCAGCGATTCTCCCCCACCCCACCCACCCGGCTCGGAAGAATCACCACTCGCCGTTTTTCATGGCGAACGACGATTCTCCGAGCCCGATGGGCCGAGCGGTCGGCCCTTAATGCCTGTTTCACCACGGCAGCAACCACACCTGGTCGCTGCATTCGTGAAACGGGCGCCAGATGCCCGTTTGGGGCATCTACGGGCCCGATTGGCATGGGAGCACCACGGCCGTGCTCGGGCAGGGACAGGCCCGTGATCGGTGCCCACCGATCGTTGGGCCAGCGTCCAAAACGGACGCACTCATTCCCCTCCGCCGCCCGGCAAGATCAAGCCGGCACGTCTTGCCGGGCGGCTGAGGAGAAAAAAGGCCACCGCGCATGCGCGGGTTCGTGCAATCTGCGCGATGAAGTTATCCGGGCATGCGCGGGTTGAAACTGGCAACCAGCGCATGCGCGGATGACTTCATATTCTCGGCGTGACGAGGTCGCTGCCGAGAAAGACGGAGGCCCGCTCCTAGCCCCCTGGGTGGAGGTGAATTAGGTGCAGGGAGCGGGCTCCGAGGCCGTCGTGAACCTCGGCCTAGTTAACAACGACCTTCACGAATTCGGCCCCCTGCGGAGAATTCCGCCCCACATCTTTTGGGACGTGTGGGAGGAAACCGGAGCTCCCGGAGGAAACCAATGCAGACACGGGGAGAACGTGCAGACTCCACACAGAGACCCAAGCTGGGAATCGAATCTGCGACCCTGGAGCTGTGAAGCAACAGTGCTAACCACTGTTCAGGGGAAATTATAAATATTACATCCAGAAAATACCAGCATGAGACTTCACACATTGCTCCTTACGTTGAACTTTCACCCAGATAATATTATTACAATCAGCTTTGTCCCTCATATTGAAGTTTCTTTGTGTTTTTTTAATATTTGGAATTTTTCATTGGGTTCAACATCACAGATGGCTCCCACAAGTGAGCCCCCACTCTGTGCAAATCTGTATGCCTTTACTTAACCAATATCTTAATAATTGCAGCAAGTCCAGGAGTTGAACAGAGAACCTTTGCTAATGTACTTCAACTCGCTGGATTTGTTTGCTCACCACCATGGAGTTTCACAAGAATACACACATTATTACACACTGGCATGGCCGATAAGCTGCCAAACAGCTTTATTGAACAGGAAACAAACCTAACTGAAATCAAGAGAAAACAAAATATTTATAGTAACTATGCAGTTAGTCATTATCCTTGGGACAAACAAATATCGAACACTCAGTGTAAAAGTTAATCTTGAAACATGACCCTTGATTTGACTTACATGATACTTGGCTACTGACCTACCATGTTGTTTCTCGTCTACACCTGATGGCTTCAGAATAACCCTCAGCTCTGAGGATGTCAGCCCTGGTTATATGTTATTTGACAATAAGCTGAAAGAAAGAAAATTACCTCGAAGAACGAAGAAGGCATGTGTTGTTGCTGTGTGACAGATTTTTACAAAAACAAATTCTAATTCTTTTCATTTTCTAACATTTCTGAGCTCACGTTTTCATTCCCAGGGATTTGCTATTTGGTGGGGAATTTACAGTCCACAGGTCCTGACATGCCCTGTGAATGGCCTGACTTCTCGACGCTGTGTGTGCAGGTGTGAACTTGGAATTATAGCCTGCCCACTTCAATCTCCTCAGTGAAACGTGATAGGCCTGAGAATTTCAGTGATTTCCCACTGAATGTTTCATATATGATCAGAACTTTGACACAAAACAGTACAGGCATTTAAACCATTGAAAATACAACTGTGTAAGTAGCCTTATTCTTGCAAATTTGTTTGCGATGTTACTGTGTTACAGAACTTATTTAAATGCTTAGCTTCGGGAGGAAGGCAAGATGGAGGCTGATTAATAAGTGGATCAGGGTTAGGGGAGAAGGCAGAATGGGGATGAGACAAATATCAGCCATGATTGAACGGCAGAGCAGACTCGATGGGCCCAGTGGCCTAATTCTACTCCAATAGTCTTCTGAAAGGATGTTGAAAAAGTATTTTCTGCAATTTAATTAGCTCACAAGTTCTTTTAATGATTACTCATGTTGGTTTATTGACTTTTAAGTAGTTTAATTTTGGACGCTTTGCATTTGATTAATGTCAGGTACCTTGTAGTATGTTGCTGTTTAGAGATATGGGGCGCGATTCTCTGGAATGATTTCTGTGTGGTAGCGAGCGGGAAATGCCGCGATTCAATGTAAATTGGTCCATTTAACGAGGCCCCATGGACTTCGCACTACAAATGAAGGATCTCCAGCCAATTTGCCGGGACAGTGCTCGCCAGCCACACGCTACAAGGTCAAGCAGCACTTAACAGCTCTTGCTCAGCCAACCCAACTCAGCTCACAACCATGGCATTGAGAACACAGGCCCCATGATTTGGAGACGCGGGCCTGGAGAAGATCTTGATGTGGGGAGGCCAGGAGGGATGCCCTGTTCCCCCAAGGGTGTCGAAGGGTCAACCACCGGGCAACCACTGCCGCCAGCTCAGAAAGCGTGACCAGGAAGATTGGCCTTCAGTGTTGCAAGAAGGTCAGCAAACTAAACCGGGCAGCACAGATGAGTTGACACGAATGCCCCCCCCCCCCCCCCCCGTTCCCCCCAAGACCTTTCTGTCCCCACGCGAGCATCCACCCTGCCAACCCTCCATGAGGCACCCAACCCTACCTTCACTCCCTCTCCCTTCAATCCCCCCAAACCCTTACTTCACACCACCACTGTGACCCATGCATGTGGCTAACCATGCCCTCTCTGTGTCTCCATAGGAGAAGCTCTCCCACAATCGCCGAAAGAAGGCCCAGACCGGTGGAGGGGTGCCTCAGATAAGAATCCTCATGACCTTCGAGAAACGGGTCGTGGAGGTGAATGGGGTGGCCCAGGACAGAGCAGTTACCAATGTGGAGATTGGCACATGCCGCAGTGGTAAGGATCCACCGGACCCCACTTGGGAGATCGGTCAAACATGAGTTGTTATTGCCATACAGGCTGACCCATCCCTCCCTTGATTACGTGTTTATTCTCCCGCGGGTGCTACAGCCGAAGGCGCCACCCCATCAGTTGTGACCTCTCACCTGCTCCCCATGAGACAACCTCAGAGGAGATCTCCGAGGATGCCACGATCGATGCGTCACAGCTGTCAACCCCACCCTCCACCAGCACAGAAACACACTTTTTAAAAAAAATTTAGAATACCCAATTCATTTTTCTTTCCAATTAAGGGGCAATTTAGAGTGTCAATCCACCTAGCCTGCACATCATTTGGGTTGTGGGGGCAAATGTGCAAACTCCACACGGACAGTGACCCAGGGCCGGGATCAAACCTGGGACCTCGGCGCCTTGAGGCAGAAGGGCTAACCACTGCACCACCGTGTTGCCGACAGATACATACTCTTTGGTGGGGAATAATAATGGTCAGACTTCTGCAGCACAATGAGGTGAGCATCACACAGTTGCTGATGTAAGCAGGAACTGGTGGAGGCAGGAACTCTCAGGCGAGACAGCAGTCGGAGGTCTGCTGGATCCCAGAACCAATCTGGGTCCCAGACAGATGCTGAACTGATGAAACAGGTATACACAGAGCTGATGGAGATGTTAAAACAGCAGGGACATTCAGAGGGAGGTTAGCGACACTCCAGCAGGTCCATAACCGATTGGAGGAGTCCCAAAAGCTAGGGGCGCAGGAGATGTCACCGGCAATACGTGGCACCAAGGCCAACACTGCTCAGGTGGTGACCGCAATAAAGAGCTTGGTGCATGACATTGGCACCATTAGTGGAGATGTCCAAGGGTTGGACAGTCAGTGACGGCCATGGTTGAGGGTCTCGGCAGAATGTCCGACTCATTGGGGGACGTGGCCCGGTACCAGGCTGACCTCGATGAGGTCCTGCGGGACATGCCCTGCTCTCAGATGGGAATGGATAAGGCCCTGCGGAGCTTGTCCCAGTCACAGGTGGATATTGCTGAGGTGCTGCAGAGCGTGGCCCAATTACTGGGGAGCATCGCCAAGGGCGTTGACACCATGGTGCAGACTTCCGCACATAACTTCACCTGGACTGGACGCTGAATCCCTCCCCTCCAACAATTAAGACTGTGTGGTCTGCCTTCAACACTGGGCTGATCAGTGCTGTCCATTCTGAAAACTGTTCTGGAGTAATTACCACCAGATCTTCCAGATGCTTCAACTCCACCTCCACGTTATGGTGCAGAGCCTAAGGCACCAGTCTGGCACGTTGGTGTTGCTTTTGGATCTATATAGATCTTTGCTTTCACTCCTTTGATGCATCCAAACTCTCTCTGGAAGACCTCATGATATTTCCATAGAAGCTCTTGGAAAACTGCATCAGTGATGCTGAATATGTCAAACCAATTCATTTTGATTTTCTTCAGCAATCTCGCCCTATGAGGCTTGGTCTTTGTCCCTTCACTATGATTAAAGGCAACTGGGCTGACTGTTGATATGACACAGGTATGAATCCTGTACCCAATATCTTCAAAGCCTCCCCAGTATCTGTGGCGAAGATGGCCAATATACTGCTGAAATTCACAGACTGCAGCTCTCCCTGTGTGCTTGCTCACGGACTACTGTTGGATAAACTCTGACTGTTTTCATTGAAATGATGGCGGTTGAGGGGAGACCTAACAGAGTTTTACAAAATTATGAGTAGCATGGACAGAGTGGATAGTCAGAAGCTTTTTCCCAGGGTGGAAAAGTGAATTACTGTGAGACATAGGTTTAAGGTGCAAAGGGAAAAGTTTACAGGAGATGTGCAAGGCTAATTTTTTACACAAGGGTGGTGACTGCCTGGAATGCACTGCCGGGGGAGATGGTGGAAGCAGATACGATAGGGACATTTTAGAGCAGGGGTGGGCAAACTTTTCCGTGCAAGGGCCACATTCAGAAATTCACAATTTTAAAGGGCCGCATAGTATATTAAGTAAAATAATTAATATTTTAAATAGCCAAAATAAAAGGTCTTTAAAGAAAAAAAAGCACATTTATTTGAAAAACAAAGTAACTCAGTAAGTAACAGAACAATGTCAATGAGAATGATGCATCTGACTGCAGTCATTTACCAGTTTGTTGAAATCAGGTGTCAAGTTGCTTGTGCTGATCCTTAACACTGACAGAAGCAAGCCTAGCCGAGTCAACGATAAAAACGCGCGTAGTGGGGTGGATGAGTGGGGCTACCTTATTGGTCGGTTTAGTTGGGTGTGCGACCAATAGGAGTCCAGGTTACAAACAATAATAAGGCTTATTGTTTGTAACCTGGACTCCTATTGGTCGCACACCCAACTAAACCGACCAATGAGACAGCCCCACTCATCCACCCCACTACGCGCGTTTTTATGCGGCCCACCAATGAGGTGCCCGGAATCATAACCGGCATTTTTGAAAAGCCGCCGGGGAAAAGCCGCTGAAGTAAATGCGCTTATTGAATAAGCGCATTTACTTCAGCGGCTTTTCCCCGGCGGCTTTTCTAAAATGCCGGTTATGATTCCGGGCACCTCATTGGCGGGCAGCATAAAAACCTTTTTCGGGCCGCATGCGGCCCGCGGGCCGTAGTTTGCCCACCCCTGTTTTAGAGGCATCTGGACAAATAGGATGGGAATAGAGGAATACAAACCCAGGAAGTGCAGAAGGTTTTAGTTCAGACAGACATCATGGCCTGCGCAGGCTTGGAGGGTGGAGGGCCTTTTCCTGTGCTGTACTGTTCTTTGTCCACCTGCTCCGTCCCCATAGGCTCCGGGTCTGTCATGTGGCTGGCGAAGTGTCGCCCCTTGAAGGGGCAACCCCACCACATTTATATGATTTAAAGTTGAGCATAGTTCATTCACAATCCAAATGCAAATCAATTAAGGTAATTAGAATATTAGAAAAAATGTATTGTCTATTTATTATCTATAAACAAACTATTCAGAAAAAAGTCAGAATGGTAACTCTGGATTATGAAGCAGCATAATAGTTCTGAAGGGGAACACTGCAGTTTATTTGCAAACCTTTGTGTAAATGAATTGGTACAACCTATTATAAAATTAGCATTATGCAACTCTTCTTGCATGATGCTACTAGGTAACTACTTGCAAAATTATCCCACTATGTTGAACATTTTACTTGCAGGATGGAGAGTTTAAAAATACGAGACCCAAAGATGACTATTTATAACTTTAATTTAATTTATTTATTATTGAAAATTACTTGGTCAACAGAGATTCGGAATTAATAATGAAACTTCTCCATTGATTGAATTTTTAGATCTTTGAGGTTGGAATTGGTTGTGGAGATAGTGTGGCCCTTCAAAGTTATTGGAAATGTATTGCATGTTGGTGCTTGATATTTATGGTACGTATGTATTGTTAACGGAACACTAGATGGTCCTTGACAGGCGTTTGGCACATTGTAGCAATTACACTTCTCTTGGATTGCCTTGTAATTCAGAGATGGGAATATTCAGGAGCGGTTGGAATAAAAGTAGTTAGTTATTACCACAGCATTTTAGGGTTTCTTCAGATATATCACAACTGTCTTCATTTCCTATCATTAAGGGGCGGATTAAATTTGAGGCCTGAAGTATATAGCAGCAAGCTAAGGAGCAAGAAAAGGGAGTGACCAACAATGGTAAGAAACATCAGTGACAGAAACCTGAGAAATGCTCATCTTTAACATGATTAGTGTGGCTGTGGGGGAACAGAAGTGAAAAGAAAGATGGAAATAAAGTACAGAACATAAATTGTCTCCTTACTTGAGTTTACCTTGAAAGACCTGAAATTATTTTCAATGTGAAACGTCAAATGTGCTTTTGGTAATGTGGCTTTTGATGACTGTGACAGATTACCGTGTTCACTTTTAATGGGAGTTTTAGGCCAGTATGTAATGAAAATGATAAATATTTTGTACAAGTGGAGAAGTGAGTGGGTTACATTTGTACATTGTTCTCTGGCGAGCTAAATTAATTGTCAGACTTTATGAATGTGGTGCAACATGTTACAGAATATATTAGGAGGTCATTAATTAGCTGAATTCTGTGATTCTACTTCCAAATTCCATGGTGATGAGTTGAATAGTTTAATCACTAGATGCTTAGGCATTGCTGATTTAGAAAAATAACAGTTCAGAGGCCTATTAAGGTTAGATTATCTTAAACTAAAATTATACAGTTAAATTAGTCTCTTTACAAAATAAATATCCATCTAATTAAAACTTGAGACAAAAACATTAAAAAAAGCTGGAAACATAAAGCAGGCCAATCATCATCAATGAAGACAATGACAGTAATGATTAAGGCTCATACATTTTATACATAGAAACATACAAAGAAAATAGAACCAGGATGAGGCCACTCAGTCCTTCGAAGCATCTCCGCCATTCATTATGATCATGGCTGATCATCAAGTTTAATACCCTGATCCAGCCTTTCCCCCACCCTATATCCCTTGAATCCTTTAGCCCCAAGAGCTATATCTAACTCCTTCTTGAAATTACACGTTTTGGCCTCAACTACTTTTTTGTGGATGCACCATTCTTTGGGTGAAGAAATCTTTCCTCACCTCAGTTCTAAAAGGTTTACCCCTTATCCTCAAACTATGACCCCTAGTTCTGGACTCTCCCACCATCGAGAACATTCTTTCTGAATCTACCCTGTCTAATCCTGTTAGAATTTTGCACATTTCTATGAGATCCCCGATACTCTTCTAAACTCCAATTAATTTAATCCTAACTGATTTAGCCTCTCCTCATAAGACCGTCCCGCCATCCCAGGAATCAGTCTGGTAAACCTTCGCTGCTTTCCCTCCATAGCAAGAACATTATTCCTCAGATAAGGACGCCAAAACTGCACACAATACTACAGTTGTGGCCTCACCAATGCTCTGAACATTTGTTGCAAAATATCCCTATTCCTCTATTCAAATCCTCTTGTTATGAGGGCCAACATACCATTTGACTTCTTTACTGCGTGCTTACTTTCAGCGACTGATACATGAGGACACCAGGGTCTTGCTGAGAATCCACCTCTCTTAACTTACACCCATCCAAATAATAATCTGTCTTCCTATTTTTGCTACCGAAGCAGAAAACCTCACATTTATCCTCACATTTATCCTCACATTTATCAACATTATATTGCATCTGCCATGCATATGCCCACTCACTCAGCCTGCTCAAATCCCACTGAATCATCTCTGCATCCTCCTCACAGCTCACCCTCCCACTCAACTTTGTATCATCGGCAAATTTGGAGATAATGGACGGGATTCTGTGTCCCGCCGCACCAGTTTTCTGCACCCCTGCCGGCAGCGGGATTCTCCGTCCCGCCAGCCGGCCAATGGGGTTTACCGTTGTGAGCAGCCCAACGCTGTCGGGAAATCCCCGGGAGTGGGTGAACTGCCGCACAACAGAGAATCCCGACAGCGAAGAATCCAGCCAAATACATTTAGTTCCCTCGTCTAAATGAATATATAATGTAAACAGTTGGCGTTCCAGCACAGATTCCTGCGGTCCCACTAGTCACTGCCTGCCAATTGGAAAAGACCCATTTATTCCAACCTCTTGCTTCCTGTCTGCTAACCAGCTTTCTATCCACCTCAAGACACTACCCTTTTAACTTGACATCATGACAGGGGTCTCTTTTCTGTGGACTTCCAGGTGGGTGGCTCTCTTCTATGGGGTTTCCTGATAGTCTCTATTCTGGAGTGGGGGGGGGGGGGGGGTCTTCCTGACAATGTTTTCTCTTCTGAGGACTTTCTGACAGGGTTCTCTTTTCTGGAGGGTTTTCTGACAGGGAACTCTCTTCGGGGGGCCTTTCTGACAGGGAACTCTCTTCGGGGGGCCTTTCTGACAGGATCTTTCTTCTTGACATCTTTCTGACAGGGAACTCTCTTCTGGCAGGCTTCCTGACACAGTTCACCTTTCTGGAGGGTTTTATGGGTGGTCTCCTTATTTAGGGGATCCTGGTGGTCTCCTTATTTAGAGGGACTCTGGGGAATCTCTTTATTTTTTAGTGGGTTTCTGTGGGGGGGGGGTGGGGTTCAATTTAGGGGGCCTCAAGGCAGGGGTGTCTTTATTTTGGGGGTCTCTGTGGGGAGGTAGCGAGTCAGGTCACCCTCATTCAGGTGCAATTCAGCTCCAGCGGGAGAACATAGGGCGGGATTCTCCATATCCTGACGCCGAAATCGGGAACGGCAATCGAGCGAAGAATGGCTTCTGACGCCGGAATCGGGACAGGCACCGGTTTGACACCGGATCGCGATGCTCCGCCCCTCCAAATGGGCATCATTGGGAAGCGAACCGCTGGTATGTCATCAGTCGGCCCACCCGCAATGCTGAATCTCCGATGGGCCAAGTTCCCAAAGTGTAGTCCCAGCGGTTGTGAGCTTGGCATGCTGGCTGCGGACAGTGTTCAGCGCCGCCCCACTCGGCCGAGATCCATGCCGCTGCCTGGGGAGCTTCTGCTAGGACAGGATAGTGTGGTGAGGGGTGGACTGTGAGATCGGGATGGTAGGGTACGTGGTCCATCATGGCCGGTGCCATGTTTTCCAGTGCGACTGATGGGGGTATAGGCGTGCATTTGTCAGCTCTGTGCATGCGCGCCTCGGGACCCGCTGGTTCTCAGGCCGTTTTCCACGCGATCCACAGGTGTTTCACACGGTGCCGGTGATATCCCCCTCACCGGTACCAGAATTGGTGAGGGAGATTGGCACCAATTTTGCTGATGTGGAGCACTACAGATCCTCCATTGGCGTCGGCATTTAGCCCCAGAAACGGAGAATCCAGCCCATAGTCTCGCTAAAGGGGAATTTCACCCCTGATGTACAATGGATTTTGCCTTTCATCAATAAATCCTTTTGTTTATTACTGGAAGCCTCCAGTACATGTCTCCAGCCACCACATTGGTGACAAGGTAAAAATTGATGATTTCAGCTGATGTTGTTAATCGAAAGGGAAAGGAACGAACAGCTGAGAAAGTAAAGAAGCTCCAGCAAGAGTTGGACTCATTTAAACCGTGCTTGGAAATGCCTGTCATTGGTAAACTAGACCCATTTGACCAAGGAGTTGAGTCATGGAGTCAGTACATTGGCCAAGATCGGCACGGTGGCACAATGGTTAGCACTGCTGCCTCACAGCTCCAAGGACCAGGGTTCAATTCCTGCCTCAGGTCACTGTCTGTGTAGTGTTTTCAATTTCTCCCCGTGTCTGCATGGGTTACCTCCAGGTGCTCCGGTTTCCTCCCACAGTCTAAAGATGTGCAGATTAGGTGGATTGACCATGCCAAACTCCCCCTTAGTGCCCAAAAGGTTAGGTGGGGTTACTGGGTTGCGGGGATAGGGTGTAGGCCTGGGTTTAAGTAGGTAGTTCTTTCCAAAGGTCAGTGCAGACCCGATGGGCCCAGTGGCCTCCTTCCACACTGTGTTTTTATGATTCAATAGTAATCTGCTACGTAAGACTTTTTCGAAAGCCTTCTGAAAGTCGAAAGAAACCGTATTCACCGGTTCTCCCTGGTCAACTCTACTAGTTGCATCTTCAAGGAATTCTAGTAGATTTGTCAAGTGTGATTTCCCTTTCATAAATCCATGCTGACTTAGCCCGATTACACCACTGCTTTCCAAATACTATGCTATGAAATCCTTGATAATGGACCCCACCAACTTCCCAACTACCGAATTAGGCTCACTGGTCTATAGTTCACTGATTTCTCTCTGCTTCTCTCTTTGAATAGTGGGATTATACTAGCTACCCTCCAATCTGTCGGAACCATTCCAGAATCCAAAGAATTTTGGAAAATGACCACCAATGGATCTACTTCCACTTACTTAAATACTCTGGGATGAAGATTATCGGGCCTGCGATTTATCCATCTTCAATCCTACTAATTTCTCCAAATTCTCTCTATTAATACTAAATTCTTTAATCTCCTCAATAAAACATACAATACATTATCCATGTCTTCCTTTGTGAAGACAGAAGCAATGTATAAATTTATTTCCTCAGTGATTTATTTTTTGCCTGTTATAAATTTGCCCGTTTCCGACTTCATTTTTCATCTACTTAATTTTTCATCTACTTCATTTTTATCAATCTTTTTCTCTTTAGATACTGATAGAAATTTTGACAGTCAGTTTTTATGTTCACCACTAGCTTACTTTCATATTATATTTTCCCCTTCTTAATCAATCCCTTGGTCTGCATTTGCTGAATTTTAAACTGCTCCCAATCCTCAGGCATATTGCTTTTTCTTGCTAACTTGTAGGCCTCGGGCGGGATTCTCCGTTGCCCGATGGCGATATCGTAAACAGCAATCGGTCCGAGAATTGACTCCGATGCCCAAATCGGGGCCGGTGCCAGTCTCCATGTTCCACCCCCTCGGAAAAGGCATCATCATGTTACGCACTGAGCGCCGTTGCAACAGCATTGGCGCATCATCGACAGGGCCTCCCACGATACTCCGCCCCCGATGGGCCGAAATCCCGACCACACGAGTGGTCTCAGCGGTCGGGACCCGGCATGACGGATGCGGACTGTGTCCAGGACTGCCACACTCAGCGGGATCCATGCCACTGGCCGAGGGCTGGGGGGGGACTGGTGGAGGCTGGCCAGGGGGTGGCTTGTGGGGTCGCGGATAGCGGGTCGGGTCCATGCACGGCCGACGCCATGTTGTTCGGCGCAACCGCTGCAGGTCATTGCCATGCACAGGGACCCGGCCATTTTCTGGCCATTTTTGGCGCGGGAGCCGGGAGTTTCACCCGGCGCCGCTGCCAGCCCCTCACCGCTCCCGGAATCGCTGAGGGGCCGGTGCCAATTTTTTCGCCGTAAACCACGCACAAATTCTCCGTTCAAGCCGCCATTAGCCGCTGAGACAGAGAACCCAGCCCCATTTCTTTGAATCTAATACGTTTGTAAGCCATGGTTTGGCCACAGTTCCCTTTCTACTCTTGCGCCAAATAGGAATAAACAACTTTTGGGTCCTAGGATGCCTGCCATTGCCTGTCCACTGTCTTTCCTTTCAATAATGTTTCCCAGTCCCTCATGGCGAGCTCATACCTCAAACCATCATAGTCACCTTTATTGAGATTCAGGCCCACAGTCTCAGAATCAACTATCTCACTATCCACCTTGATAAAGAATTCTATCATATTATGATCACATTTCAGTTATCATATCATACTTATTTATTTCTATTTGTGCTATCAATTCATCAAACTAGTTATGAATGCTATGAGTAGATAGAGAGCCTCTAATTCTTTGACCATATTTGCTTACTGACCTTACTTCCTGGTGCACATTTATGTCTGTATGCTCTGCCCCTTCCTGTCACATTCTGGTTATCATTATCTATATCTTCTTTCCATAGATGCTGACTGACCTGTATTTCACCTTTTTGTCCTGCTGTCATTGATTTTCAACACTTGGCAATCATTTGTCTTTTATTTTTATTAATTAAAAATGTCTGCCTTAATATTAACATTAATGGATGAAGATAGTAGGCCAATGTGAAATGCCATATGAAGGCACAAAGCATTTTCTAATTTCACTAATAATAATACTTAGACTTTGATGCATGATCAATTGCACAAAGACGCGAGTTGGATACAATCGAGGCTTTAATACACTAAGATGTGTGGCCTCCTACAGCAGCTGGCAAAATGGCTGCTGTACAAGGAGCACACATATTTATACTCCGCCTACTGGGCGGAGCCAGCAGGCAGGGAACTACACCCGTACCTGTAGTACAGGGCCTTACCACAAATCACCTAATATACACATCAGTGGTGACTACCACAGACTTGTTTCTGTTTCATTAACCTGTGAACTATTTCAGTGGACGTGAAAGTAAAAAAATACTTAAAAATTAATTTTCCATTAAGGAATTATTGATGTCTTTTTTAAATGGTTTAGCACAATGTTGTTTTGGTTAACCATACAATACTGAGTTCATACTTAAGCTGGCTCTTATGCACGGATACTAGCCAATGGTAGAAAACGGCTCCCAGTCTTTCCTGAAAGTTTGACATTATCTGAATCCACCCAAATTCCGAGGCTCGGATCATTAACATTGGCTTCACTTTTCCCAAATGCAAACCCATTGGACAAGATGCCTATAATGCAGGGAGAAATCCAAAGCTGCTGCAGGCCTCTGATGTGTGCAATAGTTGCAATGGTCCATATAAATCCAAGGCCTTCTGGCTGCCATCTAAAATAACCAAGCATCTGAGAATCCATCTTCTGATGTATTCAGCAAAATCAATTGCAACTTTAGTTTTAAACATCAAATTTATTTTCTTGTATATTTCTGGTAAAGATTTAGAATCCTGTTGTGGTATTTCAAATTAGAATCATAGAATTCCTACAGTGCAGGAGGCCATTTGGCCCATCAAGTCTGCACTGCCCCTGAAAGAGCACCTTACCTAGGCCCACTCCCTCACCCTATCCCCACCTAAGCTACACATCTTTTGACACTAAGGAGCAATTTAGCATGGCTAATCCACCTAACCTGCAAATTTTCAGACTGTGCGAGGAAACTGGAGCACCCACAAAGAAAGTACTGTACACAATCAGCTACCCGAGGCTGGAATTTAACCTGGGGTCCCTGGTGCTGTGAGGCAGCAGTGTTAACCAATGTGCCACCATGCCGTCACCAAATTAATCACAAAATATCCAAGAAAATCCCGAAAAGAACACGCAGCAAATTCTCATAAAGATAATGCGATATTGCTGATGCATAAATTATTACAAAATCATGATGCAGTCAGCAATCATAGGAGAGGACCTTACATTATTGAACGTACATGTTGACCCAGTTTTCCCTCGGGATTGTATCTAATGGAAGCTGGAAATCCACCACTTTCTGACCCTTCCAGGATATTTAGCAACCCCCATACATAAGTTGAGTATATTCAAAGTCGACAGTTATGATGGAGTAAGTCTATAAATCACATTTTCCATCATAAGCACACCAGAAAGTCAGTACTGCCAGCATGTCACCAGCTGCAGTTTTACGAGGGCCTTGTGGACGACATTCTAAAATGTAAATACTCTCTCCAGGGTGCAATCGATTGCTGGGCAGTTCATTCACTCCATGCCCTGCTAGATTTTTTTTACAAAGAGCTCCTTTTGCAATGCTGCCCTGGAAACGCTGCTGCAAAGGCTGGAATCCAACAAGGAGCCTGCCTGAAATAATGAAGTAGGAAACTCGCCTGGATCAGTGCCAAGAAGAAAGACACCACTGAGAAATATCTGGATTGTTATAAATGATGCAATGGCCAGCTGTCTTACATTTAAAAAAATCATAGGTAATATTAGTAAAATATTAACATCTGCAAAATTAATATCCTGCAAATATTGAATAATATAAATTCAATTTAAAGAAATTGAAAAGTTAAAGCAGTAGTATTAGTAGTGCACAGCAGTTTCCAAGAACCATCGATTGCACCGAAGGTTACTAACCCTCCAGGCTGGGCCTGGTGTCTCCAGGAATTAAAGAGCAATCTGCAGGGCTTCTGCAAGGAACTGAAGAGCTAAAGCATTTGGGGCACTTACTTTAAATTGTCTTTGAACACTTTTCTTCAGTTGTTAGCGTGGGGAATAGAGGCTGTGTGACTGCCAGCCAAGAATCATTGAATTGGATAATGAAGAATCTATTCACTTTCAGCTTGGAGCAGAAAGACAATGCAAGGCAGCACAGACATGTTGGACAACCAGTCGCAGTATTGTGGAGCTGAGATGTTTTGAGGCAGGACGTCGTAGGAGGACATCACTTGTACTATGTCCAGCTGGAATTGGCAACTCTATTTACATTCGTATTGTCATGCATAGTCCCGTGGACAACACTGAGCCCTGTATAAATCATAAGTGTCTTTATTTGGTGAAAATCTGCTCCCAGGTTCCTCCATGACTAAATCAGTGCAAAAGGAAAATATTGCAGTTGCAGCAAATCTGTAATAGAAACAGAAAATACCGGAAATACTCAACAGTATCTGTGAAGAGAGAAACCAAATTAACATTTCAGGTGACACGGAAACTTTTGAGGTGTTACCTGTTATTGCCCGTGATATAATATATTTGAATGCAAATGTGCGTATTTTAAACTTGGGAACAAAGAATGAGGACTTGGCCATTCGGCCCCTCAAGCTTGCACTACCGTTCAACTACATCATGGCTGATCTGCCTCAATGGCATTTTCCCACACTATTCCCATATTCCTTAATACCGTGATATTTAACGATCACTGTTTTGACATACTCAGTGACTGAGCCTCTAAAGGGGCAGAGATTTCCAAAGACTCGCCACCCTGTTGGTGAAGAAATTCTTCCTCACTTCAGTCTTAAATAGCCTGCCGCTTATTCTGAGATTGTGCCCCTTGGTTCTAGATGCCTCTAGCCAGGGGAAAATATCCTTCCTGCATCTTCTTCTTCCCCATCAAAATCCTAGAGAATATAGGCCCAGTCTCCTCACTGTCTCCTCATAGGATAATATCATCATTCCAGGGATTAGTGTGGTGAACCTTTGTCGCACTCCCTCATTGGCAAGTATATCCTTCCTTACATAAGGAGACCAAAACTGTACACAGTACTCCAAGTGTGGCCTCACCAAAGCTGTATACTATTGCAGTAAGACTTCTTTACCCCTACACTCAAACCGCCTTAGAATAAAAGGCAACATACCATTTATCTGGCTAATTTTTTGCGCTGACTGCATGTTTGAGATTCAGTGGCTTATGAACAAGAATACCCTTTGGATATCAACATTTCATTCTCTCTCATCATTTAAGAAACTCAGTATTTCTGTGTTTCCTATCAAAGTGGATAACTTCAGATGTTTCCACATTATTCCATCTGCCACGTCCTTGCCTACTCACTGAATTTTAAAAAATCTTCTTGAAGCCTCTTTGCATCTTTCTCACAACTAACATTCCCATCTAGTTTTGCATCATAAGCAAATTTGGAAATATTACATTTGGTCCCCACGTCCGAATCATGAACATAGATTGTGAATAGCTCGGGCCTAAGTGCAGTACCCCACTAGTCACCGCCTGCCATGTACTCCACCAGTTACCAGCCTACCAACCTGCGAATGACTCATTTATTCATACTCTCTGTTCACTGCCTGTTCACCAGTTCTCAATTCATGTCAGTATATCACCCCAATTCCATATGCTCTATTTTTTCTTAATAACATTGTTTGTGGGACCTTATTTAAAGCTTTCTGAAAATCCAGATATATGACTTCCACTAGTTCCACCCCATCTATTCTGTTAATTACATCCTTAAAAAGCTCTAGCACATATCTCAAACATGGGGCGCGATTCTCCGATGCCGCGCGGCATCGGGAAAGCCGTCGTGTACTCGGCCGAGTTTCACGACAGCGTTGGAGGCCGCTCCTCTCCCCCCATTCTCCCCACTCCCGGGGGGCTAGAAGTGGCGTTTCGAGAAACTCGGCCCCTGGGCCTTGATGCTTGAGTCAAAGCGGCGTGCCGAGAATGACGCGACGGCAGCGCCTAAGTGACGCCAGCCGTGCATGCGCAGGTTGACCGGCTCCAACCTGCGCATGCGCGGTTGCCATCTTCCCCTCCGCTGCCCCGCAAGACGTGGCGGCTTGATCTTGCGGGGCGGCGGAGGGGAAAGAGTGCGTCTCTTGGAGACGCCGGCCCGACAATCGGTGGGCACCGATTGCGGGCCAGTCCCCTCCCGAGCACGGCCGTGGTGCTCGATCCCCTCTCCGCCCCCCACAGGCCCCAAACGTACCTTTCACGCTATGTTCATGCCGGCAGCGACCAGGTGTGGCTGCCGCCGGCGTGAACAGGTCAGGAACGTCAGGCCGCTCGGCCCGTCCGGGCCGGAGAATCGCCGGTCGCCGTGAAAAACGGCGAGCGGCGATTCCGCAACACGCCATTTTGGGGGGGTGGGAGAATCACGGGGGGTGCCAGGGCAGCGCATCGTGATTCACCCGGCCCTCCCGCGATTCTCCCACCCGGCGTGGGGAGCGGAGAATCGCGCCCATGCTTTCCCTTTCATTAATTGATGTTGACTGTTCCCAATTGTGTCATTATTTTCTAAGTGTCCAGTTATCACGGGCGTGATTCTCCGCAAATGGAGAGTCGTGAAGGCTGCCGTGAAACTGCCCGTGTTTCACGGCAGCCTCCGCGCCCCCTCCCGGGACCCGATTCTGCTCCCCGGTCGGGGCTAGCAGCGGGGCCCCGTGAACCTCGGCATCGCAGGCTTAGCGAACTTCGCTAAGCCCGCGCGCCAAGGTTAACGGCGGCTGACGCAAACGATGACGTCAGCCGCGCATGCGCGGATTGGATGGCTCCAATCTGCGCATACGCGGATGACATCATCACGCATATGCGTGAAACCCGCGCATGCGCGGGCCGTTATGCCCCTCAGCCGCCCTGCGGACTGATCCAGCGGGGCGGCGGAGGAGTAAAGAGTGCGCGGGGTTCGGACCCGCTGCCCGCGATCGGTCGGCACCAATCGCGGGCCCATGCCACCCTTGGCACGGTCGTGGTGCGGCTGTGCCAATCGGTGGCATGGTTCTCCAGAACGGCACTTTGCGGCCGTTTTCACGACCTGTGATAGCAGGTGTGTTGGAGTTCGTGAAAACGGCTGTAAAGGCCTGGGAAATCGGCCCATCGGCTAGGGGAGAATCGCTGCTCGCCGTAAAACAACGGCGAGCAGCGATTCGTGTTGTGGGGCGGCCGTGGGGGGGGGGGGGGGGGGGGGGGGAGAATAGCGGATCAGGAAAAATGTCGGGAAGGCCCTCCCACAATTCTCCGACCCGTCGTGGGGGACGGAGAATCGCGCCCCACATCTTTTATAAATAGATTCAAGCATTTTCCCAACCACTGACGTGAGGCTAACAGATCTATAGGTCCTCATTTCCTCTCTCCCTCCTTTCTTAAATAGTGGGGTTACATTTGCCACTTTCCAATCTGCCGGAACTGTTCTAGACCCTCTAGAACTTTGGAAGGTGTCCACCAGCTCATGCACTATCTCTACAACTACCTCTTTCAACACTCTAGGATGTAGATAATCAGGTCCAGGGGATTTATTAACTTTCAGAGCCATTAATTTCTCCAATACTACTTTTTGCACCAATTATTTCAGTTCCTCATTCTCACTCATTCCTTGGTTCTCCAACATTTCTGGAAGATTTTTTTTGTATTGTACTCCGTGAAGACAGATTAAAAAGGGTGGAATTTAGCAATCTGGGACTAAGTCCCAGACTGGTGGATAAGGACGTGTAATGTTTGCTGTTGCAGAGGCCGGTGGGGAACCATGCCATATCTTTCATCCCGACCTTATTAATTATGCAACTGCATGTTTGGCACCGTATTCCATGATGGGGCAGGGCTGATGGCACCGTTGTATCTGGGCACCACATTGAAAAGGCATCCAACATAAACTACGATTGAACAAAGACGTTGGGCCTCCTGCAAATGAAGATGGACATCTGAGAACACTCTGAGGCTGGAAGATGGACCTTGTGAGAAACAAGATGAATCTCCAGGAACATGTTGAGGCTCGAGGGCGGACCTCTTCACTGTATCTGGAAGATCTTGAAGATGCTTCTCCCCACCCACTGCTGTTGTGTTCTGGGCTCCAGGGTTACCGTTGGCCTCCATCATGAACTCTGGAGGCAGGCCCAGCCATTGTTCAGGTGAGTCCCGACATCTGCATGCCACATTGTTCCAGACATCTTTTGAACCCGCATGTTTTCCTGCTAGTGCCGCAGAGAATCAGGAAGATCCTGGTACCGCCAACGCGTATTGACCAGGCAGGTAAAAAACGAAGATTATCTTTATTTACGATATTATACTCTCCACTCTCTGAAGCGTCTCCCTCCCAACCTGTTCCCAGGTCGGGATATTTTATACCAGAGGACTGAATCCCCCAGTTAAGGGGAAACTCTTCCTCCTCATTACCGGGGAAGCTCATATTTCAAGGAAGTCACCTGGAATTTAATTGTCCGGATACCGTGACCTCCTTGAGCGTTATAACATTCATCTGCCCCCAAGTCCAGAGATATGTCCATGTACATGCTTGCAGCCAGATCTAATGGTGCCTTAGGTGTCCCATCCCAGGAATGGCCGTCGAGGGCTGAACGTGTGGCATCCGATGGCATGTACCAAACTGGGGAGCAGCGCTTCCACATGGAGCATCTCAGTGGGGTTGTAGGCGCTGCGGTGGCCGGGGTCTTTGATACCGTTAGCTTTGGCGGTGAAAATATGTCCATGTTGACCTTTAAATCAGAGTTCAATGGGTCTTTGTCCAGCATTTTGGTGTCCTCTGCATCTGAAATCGGCAGCTCCACGGCAAGTCCATCTGGGACCAAAGGCAGCACTGGGGCGTAAGGCGTCAGTCAGTCAGAAACCTCCAGAAGCAAATCTGGCATCCCTTGGGTGTGCCCTCGGAGGTAATCCACTCGATTTGTGCCCTTGTGCCCTTACTCGATATGAGCCCAGTCCTGTCTGGGCCAACACAACGTCAGGTGTCCACATGAATCTTTCTGCAAAGTATGAGATGTACACTAGGGGCTGGATTCTCCACTGTCTGGGTTCTCCATTATGTCAGCAGCGTACCCATGTCCAGGGATTCCCCGACGGCGTGGGGCTGCCCACAATGGGAACTCCCATTGGCCGGCTGGCTGGACGGAGAATCTCTCCCTAGGTCTGGTACCTCAAAGGTGCATAATGGCGAATGTTGCCCAGCATCAGCCTCGGCCCGATCCTGGCCGCAACAGATTTTTTCCGCCAAAGTAGTCCTCAATGTGTGCATTGATGGTAACAAACTTCCCCGAGTCGGGGGCCAAAGGTAGCTGCAGGTACGCATGGCTCGTATCCAATTTGGAAAATATGTGGAGCTTTGCGTATAGGTCCTCTATGCAAGGGACAGAGTAATAATCCAGGCAGGAAACGTTTTTGACTATCATTTTGTAATCTCTGTAGAGGCGGATGGAGCTGTCAGGCTTCAGCAGCAGCACGTCTGGTGCCATCCAGTCGGAGAACTGGACAGTGCAAATTATTTTTAACCCTTCAAGTCGGTCTAGCTCCGCGTCCAGTTTGGAATGTAATGCGTACAGGATAGGCCGGGCATTAGAATATTTTGGCTGGACATTTGGATCAATGCTGATGCGGGCCATTGCCCCTCTAATGGTGCCTAACCCTTTTGGACCACGGTGGGAATCTGTCCAGGACCCCCTCAGGCCCATGTGGGTGCATTCGGCAAACTCTTTGCCAGTCCAATCAAAGGTGGCACAGCCAATTACAGCCCAGCAGATTCAGGCAACTGCCATTTACAACCACTAAAGGGAAGTTCATCATCTGTTGACCGTACTCCACTGGGACCATAGAGGTACTCCCTATTGCTAGCGTTTCACCAGTGTAGGTATCGAGGCGGTCCCAAAGAGCCAGCGCCTGGAGGCCAGAATGAATGCAGTTGAAGGTCCAGCAGCTGACCACAGAGATTGCTGCGCCCTTGTCTAATTCCATTTGGATGGAATGTCCATTCACGTGTAATGAAAACTGGATGGGGTGACCCAAGACGAAAATACACAATGTAACATGTGGTACGCCACTTTTTCATCGTTCATGTAGTGGGTCTGGTCATTTGAACCCACTTGCATTCTATTAACAAGCTGAACACCAAATTCTCCACATCTCCGTGATGCTCCTGCCCTCTGGGCTGGTATCCAGGCGGATGTGCATTGGAGCAAGTATTTGCTCTGATGTAGTGGACCTCGAGGTGGGCCTAGGGATATTTATTTAAGGTAGGTACCCCCAAAGTCCATCAGAGGTTCCCCCCCACAAGCATATCCTGCCCACCCTATCCTCCCCGTCCCCCATCAGAGCACCCACCTGACACCCCCATCTCAGACCCCAATGAACCCCCCCCACCCGAGACTGCCCATCAGACATCTCCACCTGATGCTTCCCAGCATTTCCTTCACGCTTGAATGCATCGAAAGTTGAGCCAAACCATAGTGTTTGTAAATATCTTGGAGTTAAGTACCTGCACTTCCTCTTTTTCTCAGCAGAAAGCACTTAACTGTGTTTGATGTGGTCAGGTGCTGCCAAACATAGGTAGATGTTTATAGACATTGCGGTTAGGTTCACAGCAGGGTACTTGAGATGCAATCAAGCGTGAAGGGAAATGAAAATAAACAATCCAGACATATGGTTGTCTAAAGGTTGTCAATTACAGCCCACGAAAAGTGAATAGGAGCCTTCCGGATCAAAGGATCTGTTGGGATAGGGGGTGTCCCAACCATGGGGGGGGGGTTGCTGAAATGGGGTGTTCTTTGATGTAAGGGATTCTCTGATATGTACATTCTCTGTTCTGTGGTTTCGCTGATATGGGGTCACTGGTGGGGATCTCTAATGGGGGCCTCTGATGAGGGTTTCTGGTGGGGCCTCTGATGGGGATCATTGATGGGAGTCTGGTGGAGGTGATCTCTGATCTGGTGGGGGGTTTATGCGGGTCAGTGAGGGGGAGTCATGTCAGCCTTATGCGTGAATGCTGTGGAGGGGGGGTGGTCTGCTATTCCCGTGTTGGGGGAGGTGGGATTTGCATTACGGAGGGCAAGTGTGGGGCCAACCACCAGACCTTATTCTTGAGCCGCCCATTCAAAATGATGGCCCAATAGCGGGATTCAGAACGGAATCTCTTGTGATCGCTGCCATGCATAATTAGCACGGCTGAGGAGAGTGAATCGCCACTGGCCGCCGCGCCTAACACGAATACGAGCCACAAGCAATGCAGCTCTGGTGGGAGAACTAGTCTCCCAGTCATGGTGGACTAGAAATCAATGTAGGAGAGCAAGCTCAGGGATCTTGGGTGAAAAGGATTTGGATGTTGCAGATATTTTTGGAGTTTTGGATTATTCCTGATTTATAGATGGATGTCCCTCCATCACTTAACTGCAGTGAATAGTTAAAATTGTGGAGGGGCGGGGTGTGATTGGCCATGGAGTCGTTTAAAGTTTCCCTCTATTTGACCTTCAGTGTAATACCATAGTGTTCTGTGCCTTATTTCCAGGCCAGGCCTTAAAAGGATACACACTTTTCAACGATCTATCATCTGATGAAAGTTTGACATAGTTTAAATGGTCAGCGCAAGATTTCTTTCCCTTTCTTTAGTGACTGTTATTGGTTTGATGAAATTCAGAGATAATTACAAGAAGGGTATACAGGATATTAACCCAAAATTAAGGTCCTGTTCATTGCTGCTTTCTGTCCTTACTTTCCTTGTTCTTATAAATTAGCGCCATCATGACTTCCATCCAACACGATAGTTAAAAACTTTTCGCAAGCCAGCTCTCGTGTCCACCGTCTAAAATTTTGTAGTTGATGTTAGGTTTCCTGGGATCTTTTTGACGTTTTAGACCTTACATGACTTTCTTGATATTCCTTTTTATCCAGCTTTCTGGTTTCCCTTCTGCCAGTTAAAGCCTCCACATGCAGCTGGGCCCAGAATAATATTGGCGTTCAATAATGTGTCTTCCCTTTTTTGTCAGCAGCAGTTTTCTCGTCTTATTTTTCTGGAGAAACTAATTTCCAAACCTCTTATCTCATTTTGCTTTTGCTTCTCCATTGAACCTTTCTTTTCCAGACTCTCTTCTCATCAGGAATATATTTAAATTAAAAAAAATATTGCCTGAAAATTACAATGAGCAATGCTCAAGTATGAACACATATTATGTTCGTATTGAATTAAGCCCAACATCTATCCATTTATTTTAAACAGTTAGTGTCTCCAATAGAGTGGAGAAGAGAGGGATTTGATTCATATAAACTTTCATGCTATAACATAAGACCCGAAGACATAGGAGCAGAATTAGGCCACTCGGCCCATCGAGTGCTCCGCCATTCAATCATGGCTGATATTTTTCTCATCCTCATTCTCCTGCCTTCTCCCCATAACCCCTTATCAATCAAAAACCTATCTATCTCTGTCTTAAAGACACTCAGTGATTTGGCCTCCACAACCTTCTGAGACAAAGAGTTCCACAGATTCACCACCCTTTGGTTGAAGAAATTCCTTCTCATCTCTGTTTTATAGGATCGTCCCTTCAATCTGAGATTGTGTCCTCTGGTTCTAATTTTTCCGATAAATGGAAAGATCCTCTCCACATCCACTCCATCCAGGCCTCACAGTATCCTGTAAGTTTCAATAAGATCCCCGCTCATCCTTCTAAACTCCAACGAGTACAGACCCAGAGTCCTCGACTGTTCCTCATATGACAAGCTGTTCATTCCAGCGATCATTCTTGTGAACCTCCTGGACCCTTTCCAAGGCCACCACATTCTTCCTTAGATACGGCCCAAATCTGCTCGCAATATTCCAAATGGGGTCTGACCAGAGCCTTATACAGCCTCAGAAGTACATCCCTGGTCTAGTATTCTAGCCCTCTTGACAATACTAACATTGCATTTGCCTTTCTAACTGCCAACTGAACCTTAACAAGTTAACCTTAAGAGAATTGTGAACAAGGTCTCCCAAGTCCCTTTGTGCTTCTGACTTCCTAAGCATTTCCCCATTTAGAAAATAGTCTATGCCTAAATTCCACCTTCCAAAGTGCATAACTTCACACTTTTCCACATTGTATTTCATCTGCCACTTGACTTGGCAATTTACAGGCTTGTAAAATAATTCGGCAAGTAATGTGAATTGGTTACCAAAATGAAACTCGTGTGTCATAGCAGGCCACAACTTACCATGTTTTAGAGTGGCAGCACATGGCTGCCATTTTATGGGAAGGCATGTTTGTTTTTAGTGTTTTCCATCTGTTCTTCCAGATTTGTAGCATCTTAACATGACTCATCAGCTGCATGTGACAGACTTGTATTTCATCCTTTGTCAGTGCATTGCGTACCAGGCTTTTGTTGCTGTAGTTTACAAGGACACTAGTGTCATCTTCTGTATTGTCAGATTTCAAGTATCTATGATGGCGATACTGTATCTTTTATTACTTCTTTACTTGGTCAGCATACCATTCTATGAAGCTTATTTCAACATAAAGGATACACCATTGAATGAGCCCTGTTCTTGTTATTATAAATACGTGCAGGCTACAGTACAGGGCTTTTAATAATAGAAACCTCAAGTAAAACAGGTTCTCACTGTCTCTCTGATATAAACATGAATTATCGTTTGCTTCACTGGAATACATGATAAAATTGTTTGTCAACCCTTTGCTTGTAACGTTCTTCATCTTCCGAAGCAAATTCTTAAACCATAAAACTTTAAAAGCACAAAGCTTTTTTGCAGCCAGCAGCAACTCTTATTTGCTTTTCATGGGTTTGGGGCTTCATGTTTGGACTCAGAAACGAGCTGATCTGTATAATCTGTCTCTTCTTTTTCTTGTCAAGATCCACGTTTCAGGAGTTTGCAGAAAAATATGGAAGGGATCATCGATTTAGATTGGTGCAAAAGAGGAAAGATCAAGAGCATTTCTTCAATCAATTCTTAAATAATCTCAAAAAGAGAGACAAAGAAAACAGGATTCGACTGAGGAAGATCAGATAAAGCACCATTAAAGCTTCTCTTAAACTGAATTACTGTGACAGAACCGATGACTAAGGAATTTAGACAATCTAATCTGTGTGGTCTTTGGCTAATTGCATCATAAAAGCTTTTGCAATTCAATATTTTGACACACCTCCAACACAAACATTTATGTTGTTGATTTGTGATTACATTTTTATTGTTATTTAAAGCACAAATATCTCATTTCTTGCCATTTAAGCAAAGTTTCGAGTACATTGTTTAATTTCTGTGAATACTAATCAATTGTTCAGAATCAGTACACTGTAACAGTGCATAATCTCTGTTTTAATCAAAATGCCTTCTTTTAGGATGGAGGAGAATTTCATTTGTTAATAATTCAACCTGCTGACCTTGAAAGGACAGTGCGCATTACTAGTGTGCAAGATTAGTGCATTGGTACCTCTGTCTGAAATTGCTCTCGGCACTATTTTAATAGAGACAGTCACATAATTGTTACCACACTAAAATAGCAGAGATTAAAAATTATGATGAGCACACTGAGCATTTGGACACTATTATAACATGGCACCATTTGAAGGCCATCGTTTTTAACTAGTGTTTTATATTTTTTAAAAAGCTAATTCTGTTAAGCTTTTCTGAGGCATTCAGTTCTTAACATTAAACTCACCAACAGGTAACTTTGCTGCTGAATATCAAAACAAAAACGGGGAACTATTCCAGTCACTCTAACAGTGGAGGAGGAATAAGTTCTGCCCAAGGTACCAGCTTATTAAATTGCACTGTTAAAATTGTAATTTCAGTATTTAAGAAAATGACATGGCAAATTTAGTTATGTACTCTGTATTTTTATCAGTGTCTGAAAGTAGTGATGGTAAGATTGGAAACAGTACTGTATAGCAAACTATTAACATTAATGTATGCGCCTTATTAAATTTGTTTTGCTTTTAGTGAGTTATTACTCATGAAGTGCAGGGTGCCTAATTAGTTGTGCTAGCTTGGTGTTTAAAACGTTAGAAGATAGCCATCTATAAGAGACTGTACATTCTAAAATTTGGCTTTTTACAATGTAATGATTTTAAACTGTGCTTGTGGTAAGGTAACCCAGTTACAGTACAGATTTGTAGTGTAATGCCTTCAGACAATACCTGAGTAGTTTTTGCAATATCGGAAAGGAAAATCAGTATTTTAATTTTATTAAAAGTAACACCAATTTCCATTATAATTATGGTTCAATAAGTCCAGTGATTTCTTTTGAAAGTATGTACAAAATCCACAATATTTTCATTAATAAATATTTCACAATCTTATTCAGATATTCTTCATCATAAGTACTCAATTTCTATTGTGTAATAATATAACCTGTTCATTAACGCTATTATTAATAATTCAACTTTTTTCATGTGAAAAGATTTTTTACATGTCACCATTGAGACAGGTTTGCATGAATTTAAATGAGGAATACGGAGAAAAGGCTGAAGAAACCAATTCATCCAAAAAATTGTAAACATAACAGAATGTTCTGTTTAAAGCAGACAAAATTGTTGCTCGAGTTAAGAAAACTGGATTAAGATTGGATATTTTTTGTATCCGTGCTATTCATGCCACAGAAATGGACAATTTACCCTCGTATGAATGTATTTAATAACCTGTTCTGTATATATTCCCCCAGACGCCCTAAAGAAAATCACGTGAAATATAAGGATGCTTATGCTTCAGATTTGTTGGGAAAAAGTTGCTCCAATAAGTCCTATGGGAAATCTATTTTGGTAAACATATGATAGTCAGTGTTAATTATTTCAGTGCTGAAATTGTAAGGTTATTCTGGTGGACTTTGCTTACATATCTCACAGGGTTGAAAACCGGGACACAAGTTCCTCAAGGATGTAGTCACAGAGCAGCTGTCCAATTCTTACTCGGGAACCTGTGACAGATGGAATGGAGCTGAATAAAATATTATAACTAGAGGTGTTGTGGAAGTACTATCCTACAAAGTCTTATAAGCATTGAAAATATTGACCTGACTCACACTATCCTACCCTGGGAAAAAAAGCTTGCCTAGGTCTTTGTTTTAGAAACAGGTGTATTTCCACATCAAAAATGGCAAGAGCTTCAAAATGTTTCCATGCCAAATCGATGCAAGAGCTTTACATAATACAGAATAAGTAACAAATGCTTGTCCAAGTGCGTTGCATATCCAGATATGATTCTAAGTTGAAAAACACCAAAGTGCATCGCTAAATAGGAATGTAATTTTGAATTCAGAGCTTGAATTTCACGTCAGCCAAAGCTGGGTAGATCAGCAGTGGCACAGGCAATCACAAAGCTACCTTGAGTCATAGGGAGCTGAACACATCTGAGCATAATCTGAGGTCACTTACTATTCCTTGTCAGGCAAGATGTCTGTCAGTTAAATTCTTTGATGAAGGCCCTGGAGAAGTGCACCAAAAGCATTTGAAATAATTATAGAAGACTATTCTTAAGTACAAATAGGAAAAATAGAGACTACCTTTCTGTATTTTCCTCAATAGCAGATAGAATGCAAAGGTCATTAGCTGTTATACGAGTTGCAGGTATCAACACACTTGAGCACTTAATGCTTGATTTGATCCATTTGAAAGAAAAGAAGGTTTAATACCCAAGGGAACAGGGTGCCTAAGGCTACGGCTTCTATCCTGCTATAATGGATCAGAACACGACTACTTGATACAGGTTATAACACTATGAGTGAAAATGGATGGATCAGCAGTATACAGTGGCAAATAATCTTCATTGCGGCTAATCATCAATTCGCATCTGTTGTAGACTCAAGTTTGAACTTAAATGAGTGATTAAGTACTCTTTTGCCAAACCAGATAAAAGCAATAATAGGCTTTTTGCCGCATCCATCAAAAAGAAATAAAGAGCAGGATTCCGCATCCGTTCACGGCAACGGAATTCGCCGATCCCGCTGCAATGAAAGGGAGATTTTGCTGAGCACCAGATTCTCCATCCTCGCTAGCTGTAGTAGATGGGCGAACTCACTACAGAGGACCCTGGTCAAACTGTTTATTGGTGAATATAGAGCCTTAATAATGACACTGCACTTACCTCTTTTCCTAACAGTACTGTGGGTTTACCTACACCACATAGACTACAGTGGTTCAAGAAAGTGACTCACCACTATCTTCTCAAGGGCAATAAATGCTGGCCGAGCAAGCGACGCCCATATCCTGTGAAAATAATTTTAAAATATGCAGCAGTATTTTCATCCAGTGCCAAAACTAAGGATATCAGGCAGTAGAAGGGCCTAATACTAGGAAGTATCCATTTATTATTAACGTGTTTAAAGATTTGTTTCAAAATATGCCATCCACTTGGATGAACAGCATCAGAAGTGAGAATAGTGGGTTTGACATCATGGGTGGAATTCTCTGACACACCCCCACACCCCCCCCCCCCCCGCACAGGGTGGGAGAATCGCCCGGGGCCGGCGTAAATCCCGCCGTGGCCGGAATTCTCCGCCACCCGGGAATCGACGGGAGCGGGAATCATGCCGTGCCGATCGGCTTGCTCGCCGCGGCAATTCTGCGGCCCGCAATGGGCCGAAGTCCCGCCGCTGACAGGCCTCTCCCACCGGCGGGAATTGGAGCACCTCTGCTGCCGGCAGGAGTGGCGGCACGAGCGGGCCCCCTGGGTCCTGGGGGGGTCACGGGGCGATCGGACCCCGGGGGGTGCCCCCATGGTGGCCTGGCCCGCGATCTGGACCCACCGATCAGCAGGCGGGCCAGTGCCGTGAGGGCCCTCTTTTCCTTCCGCCGTCACCACGGCCTCCACCATGGCGGAGGCAGAAGAGACCCCCTCCACCGCGCATATGTCGGTGATGACGTCAGCGGCCGCTGACGCACCGGCGCATGCGCAAACCAGCGAAGGCCTTTCGTCCAGCCCCGACGCCGAGCGGCGGGTGTCAAAGGCCGTTGGTGCCGGTTTTGGCGCTAGTCGGCGTGGCGCCAACCACTCTGGAGCGGGCCTAGCCCCTAAAGGTTCTGAGATTCCGCACCTTTGGGGAGGCCCGACGCCGGAGTGGTTGGCGCTACGCCGGGACCCCCCGCCCCGCCGGGTAGGGGAGAATCCCGGCCCATGTTTTCCCAGCTAAAAAGATGGTAAAATGGCAATGGTATTGTTAGCATCTGCTCGTCATGTCACCCATGCACAACTCTGATGGTAGCTCTTCATTGCCAGGGAGCACAGGATGGGAAGAACTGTTGTTAAACCATTTTAACAATCACTGACAAAGATAAAGTTTACATACCAGCTGTTGTTAATAAAGCTGCCCAATACCAACATACCGGCTCTAGCATGTATGCTATTATATTGCTTTCATTTTTAAAGATGGTAGGTAAGATGTTTCAGGTTGTAATTAGTGATCTGGAACAGAGACCATTGCTCCATCTGTCCGTCCACCGCTGAAGCCGTATTGCAGACCTCTGCATTTAGACCTCAGATTCCATATTCCCATGGATTTAATGCTGGTTTTCATTCCAACCTCCCACATTTACCAGAATACTACCTGCGCTGGCTGGTACCAGCTTCCCAACAGAATGTGGTGTTACAATCCTATCTGATGTTATGATGAGATAATTCAGAGCCCTGCGTGGAATCTTATTTCATAGATCGTGGGTGGAATTCTCCAGCCTGCCAGCCGCGTTTTCTGGTGTGGCGCGCTCCTGCCAACAGCAGGATTCTCTGTTCCTGCAGCCGGCCAATGTGGTTGCCCATTGTGGCCACCTCACGTCACTGGGAAACCCTCAGGCGTTGGTGTGCTGCTAGCAGACTGGAGGATCCCGCCGATGGAAAATTCCAAACTTTTACTTTCTTTTTTGGTGCGTGAAGGGCGGCCACTAATGCAGGAGTCAGGTGGTGAACTTTTAACAAAGGAATATTAGACAATAAAAGATGAACTATTTTACAATACTCCTTCACCCCACTATACCCTTACAGATCTATACAGATTTGTACAGATAATAAAAAACACAATATCCATTTTATATGCTAATGTTCTCAGTAGGTGCACAGTCCATGTAAACCAGTAGGCAACTGTGGCCAGACACATCACACTCTGAAACCAAGAGTGGGCAGCACAGTGGCACTGTGCCAGATTCCCGGGTTTGACTCCTGCCTTGGGTGACTGCCTGTGTGGAGTTGAACATTCTTCCCGAGTTTGCGTGGGTGTCCTCCAAGTACGACGGTTTCCTCCCAAGGTCCAAAGATGTGCACAGTAAGAAGTCTGACAACACCAGGTTAAAGTCCAATAGGTTTGTTTTGAATCACTGGCTTTTGGAGCACTGCTCCTTCCTCAGTGCTTTCGGAGCACTGCTCTATTCACCTGAGGAATAGGGCATGCCTGGGCAGTACCCTGGCAGTGCCCTGCATTGCCAAGGGGCAGCATTGGGGAGGGGGGATTCCAATGTGGAGGTCCATGAGGAGGAGAACATTCCCCCTGTGTGTGAAGGACCATATACATTGGGGAGGGGGAAGTGGTTCCTTGTGTTCATTGTGGGTGAGCATTTTTCTTATTTTTGTTTAGATCAGGGTTGCTGTTGTTGGGGAGTCTGCACTGCCAGCATGATGTCATGGGACCGGCCTTCAGGGTTTCTTTTGACCAAGTGTCAAAACATATGCCGGGGAAAACCAATAGGGGAGTTAATAGGATACCCTGCTTTCTCCACCTGCGTTGACACCAAGTCAGAAAATGAGAAAATTCCACCCACTGTCTACAATGTTTTCTTAAATCTATTTTCCCTATTTGATCTAACCCTCTAATGTTTCCTAAAATCATTCAGAAGTTTTGTATTTGCCAGAATTGATGAATCCCTTTTTTCTACGTTATGGCTATTATATTTTAAAATATATTTTAAAATGCTAACTTTTCTATTTACATTATAATGCAAATATATTACCTCCTACCCAATGTGTGTAAATGTTGCTAAGCAATCTCCTGTGGAGACTGTCATAATATACATCCAGGTATATAATGGTGTGCAGACAGGCATTGATTGACACACAGGATGACCAGTGAACACACAGAACACAGCAGCCAATCACCAGACAGGACACGACCACTATAAAGCCAGAGGACACTAGTTTTCCGGCTCTCTCTCGGGATCCAGCCTCTGAGACAGTCAGAGCTCGTGAGCAGCAACTAGAACAAATACCATGTGGTAGTAAGATAGTCTGGTCAGATTAGCCTCAGGTCTCCAATCAAGTCAGCATAGTGTCAACCCACAGTTAAAACATGTATTATAGTTAAGTGTTCAATAAAATCGAGTTGCATTTTTTCAAGTGTTGGAAGCCTGTCTCTCTCACTGCTGCAGTAAACACAGTCCTCGTAGACCCAGCTTACCCAACACATCAGAGACTGACTCCATGTCCACATTTATCTCAAATGCCAAGCCCCACCATTGCAGCTGTCTGCCTTTGCCACTCATGCTCTGCAGGCAGCAGGCAGCTTCCATCTCTTGGTTACGCGAATTGGGCACTGAGCTCGCCTACAGCCCAATGAGGGCATTAAAATTTCAAACTAACATGACATGAGTGATGCAGTGGTGGCACAAGGCCATGCCCAAGAAATTATACAGGCGTCAGGTACACAATGCTGCTTTGAAAATCCTGCTCTACATTTAACAAAGATGCTTGTAATTCAGTTCAAATTAACACTAACTGTAAAGTTTGTACTGAATGGACACAAGAACGAAGAATACAATGGTGGGAGTGGAGGCCAGCAGCTTGTAATGTGTCCATAGCATCTAGTGGGACAATGAAGGTGCCCGAGCAATATGGAAGCTATGAGACTCAGCATTCAAATTATGGGCCTCTGAGAATAAAGTTAGAGGGTCTGCAAGCTGGAGCTGCACAGCGCCATGGAATTACGCGGAAGTCAAAATCCCATAACCATGAAAGGAGCTCTGATTTGCATCTAAGTGGCATAATGGCTGAAATGGCAGTGCTTAGCGCTGACATCTTGCATCTTAAGGGTGTCATAATATACATCTATGTGTATAATGGTGTGCAGATAGGCAGTGATTGACACACAGGATGACCAGTAAGCACACAGAACAGAGCACCCAATCACCAGACAGGACACTACCACTATAAAGCCAGAGGGCACTAGGTTTCCCACTCTCTCTGGACCCAGCCACTGAGACAGTCAGAGTTCATGAGCTAGCCAATGCAAACACCATGCGGTAGCTAGTAAGTCTGGTCAGGCTCGTACTAGGTCTCCAGTCAATTCAGTATAGTGTCAATACGTTAAATAAAATCGTGTTGGATCTTCTCCAGTGTTAGAGGTCTGTTTCTCACTACACGGCATCAAGTGCAGTCCACGTCGACCCAACCTGCCACATCAAAGGGCATCAAAATGATCAAATTGCAAAGTTAATAATCCACATAAATATATTGTTGATGAGTATTGTAAACATTTTGTAAGTATGTAACATCGAATAAAATTTTCAAGTCATCATATTTCTGAATTGAACCCTGATTGCAACCTAGAATTGTTTCGGATTTTGATAGAGTATAATTCTTATATTTTTTAAATCAATTATAATTGTTATAATTCTTCAGGATTATCTCCTTTTAACTTGGCTGGGATACCCTGATATTAGAAATATTACAAGCCAGTCCTGGCGAATAATCCATATTCTGTTTAATAGAAAATGTGGTTAGGTGGTGTTGGTTAGGCCCATTAACATTTTTGTTACTCTTTGATGAGTATTTCACTGGGACATTATCGTGTATCACTGAGGAAACAAGGTGGAAAACCTGTGCTGTTAAGTGAAAATCAATGGTACAGAATTAGCTGCAATGGCGATTTTGGTGACAAATGCCACACATCAGATCGTTGTGCTCCAAATCCTCCAGTGGGGAATTCACTTCACATTTGCTGGCGTTTCAGAACATAAGAACTAGGAGCAGGAGTAGGCTATCTGGCCCCTTGAGCACTTCTCCGCCATTCAATGAGATCATGGCTGATCTTTTGTGGACTCAGCTCCGCTTTCCGGCCCGAACACCATGGGTGCAATTCCCCGATCGCGGGACAGAGTGTCCGCACCGTTGTGAACGCCGTCGCATTTCACGACGACGCAAAACGGGCGTGGGCAGTAGCAATTCTGTCCCCCACAGGGGGCCAGCAGGGCGCTAGAGCAGTTCACACTGCTCCAGCCTCACTTCCTGGTGCGTACTGGGGCGGCGCCAACCCGCGCATAGGAAGTGGCGATGCCCCAACCCGCACATGCGCGGTGGCCTTACTGAACGCTCTGGCCCCGACGCAACATGGTGTGGGGGTTCTGGAGCTGGATGCGCAACAAAGTAGGCCGGGGGGGGGGAGAGGCCAGCCCGCCGATTGGTGGGCCCTGATCGCGGGCCAGACCCCATTGGAGGCCCCCCTCGGGGACGGAGCCCCACCCCCCACACGCCGCCCCCCCGACCCTTCGCGCAGAGTTCCCGCTGGCAGCGACCAGGTGTGGTCAGCGCCGGCAGGACTCTGCTTTTTCCGTGCGGCCGCTCAGCCCATCCGGGCCGGAGAACTGGCAGCCCGGCCGCATACAGCGGCCCGGGACTGGCGCAATGCCAAACGCGCCGGCGCAAACGGCACCGACTCTCCACACCTCGGAGAATCGTGCGACTGCATCGGAGTGGCGTGGCATGGTTGCGGCGATTCTCTGGCCCGGGGCTGGGAGAATCGCGCCCCATAACTCTGAATCCCTTTATTCTTCAAAAAACTATCAATCTTTATCTTAAAAACATTTAATGAAGAATCTTCAACTGCTTCACTGGGCAAGGAATTCCATAGATTCATAACCCTTTGGGTGAAGAAGTTCCTCTTAAGCTCAGTCCTAAATCTACTTCCCCTTATTTTGAGGCTATGCCCCCTAGTTCAAACTACAGCAAGGTATATTTAACACAGAAATGTCTCAGGCCATTAGTTTCCTTGAATTTCCATACCATAGTAATGATATTAGTCATGATCGTGGCATTTATTTTCACAAAACTTAGGCTCCACATTGACAAAAATGTGGAAGCTTCCGAGGTGTGTGCATTCGTATTATGACTAGAAGACTAAATCAACCAGTGAAGGGTGTTAGGGGTGGGTGGGATCAGCAAATCTTCCAGTCAGTCCATCCCTAAATCCAACTTTCGTTTTGGGGCATGCCCGGGTTGGCGATTGTAGGTCACCCAAGGAATTTTGTCCACTAGTCCCTCCCCAGGCTGAAAGCTGGCATCATTTCCATTGAGAGCTGAGTTAAGGCTCAAGCCTGGCTGAGAGAAAGGTATTCAAACCCAGAAAAGATTTATTTTGAAAAATGTTTCCAATTAAGGGGCAATTTAGTGTGGCCAATCCACCTAACCTGCACATCTTTGGGTTGCGAGGATGAGACTCATGCAGACACGGGGAGAATGTGCAAATTCCACATGGACAGTGACCCTGGGCCGGGATCGAACCTGCGTTCTCATGCTGTGAGGCAGTAGTGCTAACCATTGCGCCACCATGCCGCCCCTAAACCCAGAGGAAATCTCTTCCCTTTAAAGATACATTTCCGTCTTCAGCCTGATGTGTTGGGTACTCTGGATCTGTGGAAACTGCGTTTACCTCAGCAGTAACATATACAGGCTACCAACACTTGTAATAGTACAGACTATTTTATTAAGCTAGGAACTGTTGAACATACTTGCCAATCCAGAGTATGTGTTTTTTGCCTTTAAAAGACTTGATAGATTGACAGTTCTACATAGTCTATCATTCCATTATGAGCATTTATGCCAACTCTAAAAAATGATAACTTACTGCGGGAAACAGACCTGACGACAATGAAGCTCTGATTTGTTTGAACTCAGCATTGATCTCAAATGGCCCTGCTGGGTTCAGTGTATGAATCACATCCTTCACCCTTTCCCCTACCAGCAAAATAGGGAGCTGGATGCTCCATCAACACGGTCCTCCGTTTTGCCAGCAGCGCACTCATGCCCGCAGATTTCCCAACGGTCTGGGGGTGTCCACAATGGGAATCCCTATTGGCCGGCTGCAGGGACGGAGAATCCCACTGCCGGAGGGGCGCACTAGAAAACGGGTGCGCCAGGACAGAGGATCAAGCCCAGGATCTGTCAGAAATGGGAGCGGGCCTGTTGGATTCTCACACTACTTTAGATAAGTCTCCATTTTGCCATCCATGAAAATCCAGGTTTTAGATTCCAACACTGCGGGTTAAGTCTCTCACCACAGACAAAATGGGATCTGTTCGGACTCAGCGCTGAGTTGAATGGCTCTGCTGAGTTTGGGTTCCCCTCAAGTTTGAATCAACCCCTCACCCTTTCCCCTGTCACAGAAATTTAATCTTTCAGAAATGACAGAGGGTCTTCCACATCCAGGTACCACCATTTGGGAAGGTCTGCAGGCTTTTTGCGACGGCACGAAAATCTGGGCCTAAGATTCTTGCATTGAGAATGCATTGCAATACAGCAATAGATGCATCTAGCTGTCTTACTTTGCTTTGTAGAATTTTACATTTTCCAGTCATTTGTTCTTTTTTCTGTTCCAGAAAACTTCACCAAACTAGCAGCCTGGTCCATTGGCCTGTTTTCAATAATGCGATCGGACAGTGTAGGATTTTTTACCTCACAATAGTGACTACACTACTGTGCCATTACACAATTGGCCGTAAAGCAGTTGTGGTCAGTCTAAGGCAGGGGTGGGCAAACTACGGCCCGCGGGCCGCATGCGGCCCGCCAAAGGTATTTCTGCGGCCCACCAAGTCATTAAAAAAAAAAAAAAAAAAAAATTTTTTTTTTTTTTAAATTTTTTTTTTTAAAATTTTTTTTTAAAGGTTAATGGGTGGGGGGGCTGTTGGGTTACTTACTGGTATAGGTGGATACGTTGACTTGAGTAGGGTGATCATTGCTTGGCACAACGTCGAGGGCCGAAGGGCCTGTTCTGTGCTGTACTGTTCCATGTTCTATATGAGGCGCCCACAATCATAACCGGGTGAAGTAATTATTTTACTTAATATACTATGCGGCCCTTTGTGAATTGTGAATTTCTGAATGCGGCCCTTGCACGGAAAAGTTTGCCCACCCCTGGTCTAAGGTCATAAAATGTGTGGTTATAAATGTTTGTTCCCTAACTAACTTACTCAACCTATGCTCCAGTGTGGAACAACATTGAAGGGGGCACCGCTCAGAGATAATGCACCAAGTTTGAACTTCCCCCTCAGAATCCCGTTTCAATTATTGCACAATTCAGAGAATGGAATTGGTGAGCTTACCTCTAAAATAATATTAGGGTTTATTCTGTTTCATTACTGTGAAAAACAATCTCACCCGTCGGTGAAAACAAGAGGGATATTGTAAGGCAAAATATTGGCCGACGGGAATGCTCTAAAGTCAGGACTTAATAACAGAAATCATTGATTTTCCTTTGTCCGGAAAAGTTTTATTGAATCAAGTTACTTCAGGAATGTATGTTGGGATTCAGGACCTGTATAAGAGATTTTGTTCTGTGGGCTAACATCTGCTTGTTAGTTTTTCAAGAAAGCTTCTAGCAATACCTTCAGACAAGCTGTCCTGATGCTGATAAAGTGGTGCCAGATCTGGCTTGGTGGTGAAAAGATTTGGGGAAATGACAGATAAGTCACTCGGAATCTGTGCACCCAATACATTTTTCAGAAAACATGGTTGTCATATAACCTGAGGGTTAGGACATGATTAGGGATACTTGTCTCAATCTGGTAACTCAGAGCAGCATATCTAAACATCTTTCATTTCTGTCAAGACAGCTGAGGACAGTCAATTTGGAATGAACCTATCTGTTATAAGTAGCTCCAATATGGCCCAGGGAGAATGTGTTTTACTGGTATGAGAAAGTTTACAATTCAGCCAGCATTTGCTACATTTATGTCAACCTGTCCTTATTCAACACTTTAGGCCAGTTCTAGTTAATTAGACAGTTGTTAAAGTGGGTAAGATGTCATTCGAACCAAGAAATAGACAAACTGCTCCCTGTCGTCAAATAAGGTTGGAGCCCAGCTACTCGAATGGAAATTATATTGGGTGTAATTTGGATTTTCAATGTGGACAGATATAGTGACCATTGAGGACACAACCAGACCTCTTTTCAATACCTTCAATAAAATTGAAAGCAGAGTATATAACAGCTGACGAATCAAAGCCAGTTTTTAAAATCTATTTTGTTCCAAACTCAAACCAAATTTTGTTACAGAGATTATCCACACATACCATTAATATACAGCATTTGTACAACTTCTTTCTCTTTATAGCTCTCCCTCCCCGCCTCCCCCTTATGGTTACAAACAGTTCCTTAAACACGGATAAGAACAGATACCATGGCGCGCAGAACCCCTCCTCCGACCCCTGAGGGAAAAGTTAATCTTCTTCAGACTCAAGATTCCTGTACGTCCCCTATCCATGCCACGACCCTGGCGGTGCTGCCGACCACCAATTTAGCATATCCTCCGTCATCAATCAATGAAGCAAAGGCCACCACATCGACCACCCCACCCCACCCCCACCGCCGCGCAGCTCCGGCATTTCCAAGACACCAAATCAATCTGAGCCACTTTACTGACCATACTAAAAGTAACATCGGCCCTGACCCCCATTATCACCATGCTGTGCATTTAAGCATTTAATGTATTTGTTAGTGATTCTGATCAAACAACCAAATTGGAGTAGCGTCATATGACAAGTTATTTTAACTCTTTGAAAATATCACAATTATTAGGAAATGGATTAAAAGGGTAGGTTTTAATTACTGGATAGCTAGCCACCCAAAGAAAAACAGCTATTCTCATAATCACCTGTGGACTGTAGCCACCTGGGGTGACCACTGCCCAACACAAAATGGAAGATTGCAAGGAATGCAGGGAAATTGGACATGTTGTAAAGCAAGCAGCTTGCAAAGCGCTTGTATATTCAGACTACTGCAGAAACCAGTTTTGACTGCTGCAGAAACCAGACAGCACTATGAAAAGAAAACAGTTAGCATACTAATGAGGCGATACCGGGCGATCCCCAGATACAATGGAAACAAGTTAAACACAGATCGATACATTCAATGGAAGGCCAGACTTTTCGGTGCCAAAGAAGTCCAAAACAATAAGTCCTAAAAACCGCCCCAGTGATCGAGATACTGCCCCGTTATTGGGGAATTCAAATCAATCGATTGGGAAGAGACCCAATCGATTGCGAGAGTATAGAGGGGCAGCCCAGGTGGGCGCAAGACCTTGAGAGGAGTATAAGACAGAGACCGCGACCCCAGCTCTCTCTCTCTGCCAGCCTCTCCTTGACCAGCCAGCCCTCCCAGCAGAACACCGTTGTAGCAGAAGAACCGTGAGGAGGAGAGGTCTGGACAGCAGACGCCAACAAGTAAGTCACAATGCACGCTACGAGAGTAGACACTCCTGACCCCCTTTAGTCCATAACTACTGGAAGCCTGCGGACCCAGGACAAAGCTAGAAGCCATTGTTCCCTGATCCGGCAGTCCCCTTGTCCAGATAAGTATTTGGCCTATTAGCGTTAGGATTAGCCTAGTCTTATAGTTTTATATGCATGATTAGTAGATTACTGTAATATAATAAACGTGTCTTGTTTGAACTTACTAATTGGTGTATGGTTTTATTGCTTTGAACTTGACCTTGAAACTTGTGGCGGTATCTTAACGATACCTGGCGACTCCAAAGCTAAGTAACGAAACAGAGCCAAATTGAGTGTTAAGCACACTCACCCAGAACGAGCAACAGGACCACAATGAGAAGGTTTTTAACAATGGAGAGGACAGGGCAGCCGTGAGCTGAGAGAAAATGCTGAAAAATAATTTTACAGGTTAAAGAAAGGTAGGTATCAGACCTTTTACTGGAATTTTGGCAACGTCTAAGATGTACCTCCATTGATGTAGAGATCTGCCTATCTTATTTAAATTATATGGCTTCCTCCCAGTAAACAAACTTTGGCAAAGTCATAAGACCACAAGATATAGGAGCAGGATTAGGCTATTGGGGCCATCGAGTCCGCTCCACCATTTGATCATGGCAGATATATTTCCCATCTCCCTTCATCTGCCTTCTCCCCAAAACCCCTGATCCCCTTATTAATCAAGAACCTATCTATCTCTGTCTTGAAGACAGTGATTTGGCCTCCACAGCCTTCTGTGGCAATGGGTTCCACAGATTCACTACCCCTCTGGCTGAAGAAATTCCTCCTCACCTCATTTTTAAAGGATCATCCCTTCAGTCTGAGGCTGTGCACTTGAGTTCTAGTCTCTCCTACTAGTGGAAACACCCTCTCCACATCCACAACATGGGTGGTGCATCCTGCACTTACACTAAGACATCAAGGCCATTGATTTTCAGACTTATGTTTCAAATAAATAATCCAGTGATTCAATTTTAACTAAAATCTCCAGGTCATTGGTTGTAACAATTGCAGCAATGATGGCTTTGTATGAAGACTGAAGTGTATTGCACAACAAATGGACTATACTGTTCTGTGCGCTTGTTATGCCAGTATAATTGAGTTTAGTGACTGGTACTGTTGAGTACCAGGATCCAATTTCACTCAACAGCAACAATGGACTTTTTGACAATAAATGCGTGCTAACCGCCACTCACTAAATTACTGTCTAACAACACTGGAGTGCCATGGGCATTGGACTTCGTGCTGACAGCTAGTTTCTGCCTTATAAGTGGGACAGGTCTGTCCTTAACTTAGTATAAAGTCATTTAATTTTGTTGACACAAGTTGGTATTTATTGGTCTCTTGGGTTTAGTTGTACAGAGTTTGACAGAATGCAGTTTGTCAGACAATCATTGCCTTGGACAATCAGCCCCTTCTCAATTTGGCAGGATTGGCAGCTCCCTCCATATCAGGACCAGTTTTCAGCTCACTTCTTTTCAAGTCGATCAATTCTCAGCACATTCTGTCGTGTTTCCTCCTGTCTCACACGCTCACTGCTGTTGTTTCTAATCCTTCAGTTGTTAATCATTGTTAATTGAATGTTGCTGCATTTGTTGTTAGACTAGAACATGAATTTGCAAAGACCTGTTGATTTATTAGACCAAGCAGCCTTGGACAAAATAAGAGGAATGTGTAATATTGTTGAAGAACCATCAAGTGACCAGATGACTTAGAAAAGGTTGGTTGGAATTTTACCAGTGCTAAGGCAATGAGATGGGAGGAAGGTAGGCTGGTAAAATGCCGGGGAGCAGCATCAGGATGGTTCCCTGACTGCCAATTTTATTAATTAAATGCCCAATTAATGGTCATTTCCTGGGGTGCTGGCATTTTTCCAGAGGCAGAGCAGCCCACTGTTCATAGAATCCCTACAGCGTAGAAGGAGGCCATTCAGCCCATCGGGTCTATGAGCGAGCGCCTTACCAAGGCCCACTCCCCCACCCTAAACCTGTAACCCCATAACCCCGCCTAAAGTTTTGGACACGACAGGCAATTTAGCACGTCCAATCCACCTAACCTGCACATCTTTGGACTGTGCGAGGAAACAGGAGCAACCAGAGGAAACCCACGCAAACATGGGAAAATGTACAAACTCCCCACAGTCACCCGAGCCTGGAATTGAATCCGGGTCTCTGGCTGTGAGGCAGCAGTGCTAATCACTGTACCACCGTGCCGCATGGAGGTAGTGTCCCAGTCACTTCCCAAGGGGTGAGGGCAGCATCGGAGTCAGAGGCAACAGGCCAGGTAGAGGCAGCTGTGATCAGGAAGGCCATCTCATCCCAAAGGTGCTGGAGGAGGGGTTTCCCTCGATTGGTGGTGCCTACTGCTCTGGGCCACCGAATGTTGCAAATTTAAATGACCCTTTTGAGGATGCTGCTACATTGAGGTGCCCTCATATTTTTGCACTTGTCTCAGCAACACCCACCTCTCCTGGTGGTGCTGCTGAGGCACTAAAGCTGCTAGTCCTATAATTGGGCTGGCAGCATTGGCAGCCTGCCCACCTTTTTTAATTGATTGGCGGACCTGCTGGGAGCCAATTAAGGAACTGCCTCTGGGAAAATTACTGATGCTGTAAATGGATCGTGGTAATCTGAGCATTTTTACTTTGCGGCACCAACACCTTGTCTGCATAACAGTCAAGCTTTCTGGAAAGTTCAAGAGGAGACCAAAACTTTGTCCTAGTGGGACCTTTTTCATTCTTTTCCTTATTGATCCAGAACTGAATTCAGTTTGCAATATTTAATCAGTCCAGTAATCTGAAGTTGCCCTGAAACATGGGTCACATTCAATTATTGATTTTATGTGTGGATCGCATTTGAATAGAATTATATTACTAAAGTACATCAATCTCACAACTGAATCATTCAATTTTAATGGGCAGTGCACAAATTGTAATGCCTCCAATCTTAAAGCACAAATAAATTTTACAAGAACACAAAGTACCAAAGCTATTGGCCTTTGCATCAGATCTGCAGAACATAAACAGAAGACTCTGTTGGAGTTTTATTTTTGATGAAAAATAATAAATGTCTCAAATCCTTGAACCGGTCTTTTAGAAATACAACCCTTTAAGTTTTTCTTGTAAGACTAGTTTAACAGAAGCATGATGAATGTAATTCTTCACAAAATAATTGCCAGTATAAATGTGAAATGCACAGAAGAGAAAAAGGAACAATGTAAGAATTCACCAACATTTGCAAAAGACTAATGGATTTATAGTTTTAGCACTGTCACATTCACATATTTATGAAGAGGGTAATACGTTACATCAGTACTGAAAATGTAATGTATTTTTTGTAATATTACGATCCCAGGACAGACCCCAACAGTGGCTCGGATACGGGGCAGAAACCCCAATATTTTAACAATTATCCCTTAAACAACCCGAATCAATACAGTGACACAATAACCTTTAACTGCTTTCTTTACTTTTACTCAAACCAACATACTTCATGTTCCAGTGAGTTCCTTAAGCATATGCATCCCATCATCCTACGAAGAATGAATCTGGTATATATGTTTATCTGCTTCACCTCAGGGAGCTAACCACCAAAACATATCCTTTTATTTGTTTCATTCACTCACTCAGCAGAACTATCTCAGATCTCATTCCACCTTTAAATACAGTTAACAGGCCCAGCATACTTGCTTGAGAGATGTTTAAGAGATAGACTTGAATTCTGTCAGAACAATGCAGGGTTTCTAGCTGAAATCTGCAGAAACTGTCTTCACGGTTTGACTTTCAGGAACCAAACTAAAACTCTGACTGTTTTTCTGAAAAATGCCTGGTACTCTCGCTTCTCCCATTAGTTACATCACCTTACTGACTGAACACAATAGGCTGGATTCGCCATTGACCAGCCAGTGGAATGGAGCATCCCACCGGCGGGGTGAAATGTGGTGTGGTGGGCAGAGAATCCAGCCCAGTATATCTAATTAACTACTTACAGGGAACTCTCTTAATCCAACCAAAAAGCCAAAAACCCAAGCTTTTAAGATACCTTAATTGCACCTCTGGCTCCCAAAACGTCTAGCTGTCTTGCAAACCAAGATTTCTAAAACACCACTGCAGCAGTCATACACACATTAACGCAGATGTTTAACCACTACTGCACCAAACACATAATACAATATATCTGAAATTCCAACATTCAACACAGTAAGTGCAAGGGCACAAATTCATGCAAGGCAAGGGCTGCTACACAGTAGCTATAACTTGGGGTGGGATGAAGTGTTGACAGACAAAAGAGGTGCAGAAGAAATTTGGTGAATTCAAGAAAGCCACCTAGATAAAGAATGGCAATGAAAGCTGTTCGTTTCGCAGTAAGCGATCATACTGTATTCACTCAATTTAATTAGAAAAATGTTCATGCTGCAGTGACAACTGGCCAATTTTTCAAGAGAGTGCGTGATTCTGATATTTCCAAGGCAAACTGAATCACAAGGTGGAATCAGCATTTAGGAATGAATCTATTTTACAAAAGTGCAGCAAGAAACAACCATGTTTTCTAGATAAATTACAAAAAGGATGTGGGCCGGGATTCTCCTTTCCGGGGACAAAGTCCCCACGCATGTGGGAAAACCAGCACCAATGACTGGCATCAACGGGCCCCCAAGGTGAGGAATTCTCACCTGTCTCGCGGGCTAGGTGGACGCCGGAGGGGTTGCCGCCGCTCCAGCCGGTGCCGAAGCGACTGCGCAAGTTCGCGCATGCGCCAAAGGACCGGCATGATCTCGCCAATACGCAGAACTGCCGTTGTGTTTTGGCACATGCGCGGGGGAGGTTCTTCTCCACGCCGGCCATGGCGGAGCCCTACAGGGCCCGGCACGAAAGGAAGGAGTGCTCCCACGGCACAGGTCCTCCCGTAGATCGGTGGGCCCCAATCGCGGGCCAGGCCACCGTGGAGCTCAACCCCCGGGGTCAGATCCCCCCTCACCTGTAGCCATCTAAGAGGGCCACCTGCAAAGGACCATGGGAATTATGGCCAACCCAGGATTCAGACAGATACACAGCCTGTGTGTATCTAAAACACAGGTAACCAGACCTGACCGAAAACCCCGCTCGTTTACATTTCAATGGCCCATTTTCCCATGACAATAGTATTCCAATCAAGCAACCGGTACAGCCACAGACTGATTGGCGCCACTCCCCTTACTCGGAAAGCACAACTGCCAAGGTCAATGAACGCTATGGACCCGCCCAGCTACCAAGGTACCCGCCCCTTTATTGGCCAAAATCGAAGAGAGTGATCAGAGCCCTGTTGAATGATTGGTACAAGGTTAAGGACCACCCCAAAGAGCGCAAAATCCCAGCAGGATAAAAGAGAGAACAGCCATGTGTTTTGTCTCTCTTGGATCCGGCCTGTGCCACCCAATTGCTGCAGGAACAGCCAGCTAAGTTCAAGACCAACGATCGCTACCTGATGGATAAGCCCAGCAGAGACAGAGCCACTTTCTTGGAACCAGCCAAGTGAAATCCAGATAAAGGCCTTTATCCATTTTGCACAGTGTCGGTCTCCCTGAAGTTAAGTACAGGTTATTGTAGCTGATAGGTGTAGTTTAACTCACATCAGGGCAGCGGGGTGGGATTCCCGCCACCCGCCGGGGATTCTCCAACCTGGCAGGGGGTTGGAGAATCCCGCCCGTGGTGGAATGAAGGAAAAACAAATGCAAGCTACAATTTGTGTACATTTATGATAATTTTGCCTGCTGCAGTCGGGCAGCACGGTAGCATAGTTGTTTCACAGTGCCAGAGACCTAGGTTTGATTCCTAGCTTGGGTCACTGTCTGTGAGGTGTCTGCATGTTTCCACCGTGTCTGCATGGGTTTCCTCCAGGTGCTCCCTTTTCCTCCCACAAGTCCTGGAAGACGTGCTTGTTAGGTGAACTGGACATTCTGAATTCACCTTCAGTGTGCCCGAACAGGTGACTAGGGGATTTTCAGAGTAACTTCGCTGCAGTGTTAATGTATGCCTACTTATGACACTAATAAAGATTATTATTATTAAGTTGCACACAAGCAAGTGGAAGATTTCCCTTCACCAGGAATATCGCAAGATTTCTGCAGTAATATCTCACAGGTTAACCTCAGCCATTGCTCTGCAGTCATATCCAAGTAGTTGCTCTTGAGGCAAGTATTAAGGTGGTCAAAGTTGAAAGGCTAATGGTGGGACTGGAGAAACAGTACTATCCACAGTGGGTAGCTCAGTTGGCTGAAAGGCTGGTTCGTGATGCAGAGTGACGCCAACAGTGTTGGTTTAATTCCTGAACTGACTGAGGTTATCCATGGAGGCCCCGCTATCTCAACCTTGCCCCTCGCCTGAGCTGTGGTGACCCTTCAGGTTACATCACCACCAGTCAGCTCTCTCTGAAAAGGGCAAAGCAGCCTATGGTGCTCAGGGACTATGCCAACTTTCATTTCACTGCCCACATATGATGTAAAAGACAGAAGGCCAAAATTTGAGAGGGAGCATTTTAGGGTAGCACCTAGTCTTGTATATATGTATATAGTTATGTTTATTCAATAAAACAGATATAGTTCAGGCATAATTATGTCTCGACATTTGTTCCTTAACCAGTCACAACCAACGTACATTGTGTTCCAGTGAGGTCCGTAAGCATATGTATCCCATCATCATACGAAGAAGGTAAATGTTGATCTGCTTCACTCTCAGGGAGCTAACCATCAAAGCATATCCTTATGTAATTATTTTTTTCACTTCAATCACTCACTCAGAAACTGTGTTGCACATTTGAACCAATAAGTACATAGCACTTCAAAAAAAAAAAATAATTATGAGAGAATGAGTGAAGATCTATCATGAGCAAGATGGTAGTCAGGGACACAATACTGCTGTTTGTGGAACATGGACGCTTACTAATATTTTCATTACCATGTTCTGTTAACATTGCAAGTGAACACAGGTATCAGAAAAGCCATGCTAAAGAGCCTCTCAATGTAACAAGATGTGTCCCTCACCCTCATGACCACACCAGAAATGCCAAGCACCATCTATTCCATAGGGATGGGTTGTTGCTACCTCCGTGCACTCCATTGTTTTGCAATGAAGAGGGAAGTGATGCAATCTGTTTGAGTAAGGGGGTGTCATGGTTATCTAACTGACAGTGTGTGCAAGCTGTGAGATATGGGTGTAAGACTCAGAGCACTGCTAAGTGTGTGAGGGTGAGATGAGGCTATAAATGTTTGGTGAGTCCTGACTGATAGAGATTGTTGGCCGCTAAATGATGGGGTGTGGTCACTTTGAGCAGTGTACGAGGCTGGTATTTCAGTTGGTAGGATATGGCATTTGATGCAGCCACTGACCTTGACCATTTGTGAGGTCATTGATCTTGTCGGAGCAAACTGCATTCTGATCCTATTGGCTAAACCGCTGGCACTGACCATGATGGCTATCTACTCCATTTGCAATGTCTGTCTGGAGGGCATCAACTTAATTATTTTCTTGGTGCTAGGACTAGCACCCTTGGGTATCTTGAGGCATGAGTGCTGAACTTTGCAGATTGGGGCACCCTTCAGTAAGAGCATTGACTTTGGCTTTGCTGACATTAGAAACACTGTTGATTGCCATCACTCAGAATTTTATTGTCTGCACAAGGTTATCATTGTCATTGAAAGTAATTATAAAGGGTAAACTGAGTGAGTGTATGTAAGACAATGACTTAAGAGGCAGCCAGCATGAATTTACACAGGGAAGATCGAGCTTGATAAAAGACCTTGATATTACAGATTAAGTGGACAAGGGTGCATTCTTTGATTCAGTTTATTCCAAATTTCAGGGTGATTCTGACAAAGTGTTTCACATAAAGAAAAAGCATATTCATTGTTGTAATTTCCAGCGGAAAGATTTGTGCAAGACTTTAGGTTAGGTATTCGATTGTGGAGACAAATGACAAATTATTTTCACAGACAAATGTTGCATCTTATGTGTAGGTCAAGAAATGTGAGACAAAAGTGTAAAATAAATGGAATTGAATTAGTTCAGGGAGGCTTAGTAAGGGACCCAAGAATAATAGATATCACTTTCAATGCCCAGACTGTGTAATGAAGCAATTTAATAAGGTAACAAAATGCTAGGATATATAGTCAGAGCAGTAAGATACAAATCCACAGAGGTTATAGCAAAGCTTAACAACATATTGGTTGGATTACATTTAGGAGCACTATGATATAAACAAAAAATGCTGGAAATACTCAAAGGGCCTGGCAGCATCTGTGGAGCGTGAAACAGAGCTTTCACAAGAAATTAAAAATGTTAGCAATGTGGCAGGTTTTCAGCAAGTCAGAGGCATGGGAAGGCAGGAGGGGAAGAAAGAACAAAGGAGGTGTTATTCCACATCATTACTATGGCATGAGAAGAAGATGTGAGAATGGGAACAATCATTGTAGGTGATGGAAAAGAAGATAACAGGGAGAATGGCCCATCTGTAACGTTATGATGGAAGGGAACTTGGATGGCATTAGACTGGAGATAGCAGATAAGAACATATGAAATAGGTGCAGGAGTAGACCATTAACCCTCTTCGGGACTGGTCCACCATTCGATAAGATCATGACTAATATTCTCCTCACCTCCACTACCCCAGCCCTAAATGGTAGAGGGTGATCAGTTAAACGCAAAGGCTGGTGTGGAAAGGGTGGAATGTCAAAAAGGGGAAACCTAGAGGCGGCAGGATGGCACCTTTGTTACCATGTGAATGATGTGCAACACTACCTCCTTTGTTCTTTCTGCAGTCTCACAGCGCCAGAGACCCGGGTTCGTTCCAACCTCAAGGGACTGTGTGGAGTTTGCACATTCTTTCTGTGACTGCGTGTGTTTCCTCTGGGTACTCTAGTTTTCTTCCACAGTAATGGAACCATCAATTCACCAGAAACGTGTTTCCGATATGAATCTAGGCTTTAATCGACTTACTTCAGAGCCAGCCTGTTACCCGTTGATGAACTCTTAGTGAACTCAGGCTGACTCTGGACAAGGGTATTTATACAGCGGTACTAGGGGGAGGAGTCATGGGCGGAGCCAAGGTGGAGCCCAGTACAAGTTCCTGAGTACTCCCAGAGCAAGTCCCCCTAGTGGTAGGATAGCGCTACTGCGATTACAAAGACAGTGTGAATTATCATATATATATATATTACATTCACCACACACAGTCCAATAACGTACGGGTTAGGTGGATTGGCTATGTTAGGCTGCCCCTAGGTGGGGTTGTGGGGATGGGGTGGGGGATTGGAGCTAGGTGGGGTGCTCTTTCAGAGGGTCGGTGCAGACTCGATGGACTGAAAAGCCTCCTTCTGCACTGTAGGGATTCTATGATTCTAGGAGGGAGAGGGAATGGATGAGGGCAGAAACATAAGAATGCTCAAGAATCCTCTCAATCACAGCGCAGGAGAATCAGAGTTGATGAAAAAGGAAGATATATCAGAAGAACTGGTGTGCAAGGTAGTATCATCAGAAAAAATGAATCGGAGACAGAGGAATTGGGAGAATGGAACAGAGTCCCCACAGGAAGGGTATCAGAGTTAGTGATATCGAGGTGATTGTGAGATTCAATGTGGTTGGAGTGGATATACAGCCTATCTTCAGAAATAGAGATACTTCAAGGAAATAAGGAGTCGGAGGTGGACTGCTTGAGAATGAAGAAAGGGTGGAAATTTGAAGCAAAATTGATGAAATTTTCCACCTCCTCACTTTCTACCACCCAGGCCCCTAATGCTCCTTCCAGGTGAATTAGCGATATACTTGTGCTTCTTTTAATTTAGTAAGGTGTATTTCGTGCTGACAATGTTGTTCTACATTGGGAATAGGGTTAAGGAAAATCCCAAAGCATTTTATTCGTATGTAAGGAGCAAGAGGGTAACTAGAGAAAGGATTGGCCCACTTAAAGACAAAAGAGGGAATTTATGCGTGGACTCAGAAGAAATGGGTGAGATTCTTAATGAGTACTTTGCATCGGTATTCACAAAGGAGAGGGACAAGATGGATGTTGAGGCTAGGGATGGATGTTTAAATACTCTCGGTCAAGTTGTCATACGGAAGGGGGAAGTTTTGGGTATTCTAAAAGACATTAAGGTGGACAAGTCCCCAGGACCGGATGGGATCTATCCCAGGTTGCTGAGGGAAGCGAGGGTCGAAATAGCTGGGGCCTTAACAGATATCTTTGCAGCATCCTTGAGCACGGGTGAGGTCCCGGAGGACTGGAGAATTGCTAATGTTGTCCCTTTGTTTAAGAAGAGTAGCAGGGATAATCCAGGGAATTATAGACCTGTGAGCTTGACGTCAGTGGTAGGCAAACTGTTGGAGAAGATACTGAGGGATAGGATCTATTCACATCTGGAAGAAAATAGACTTATCAGTGATAGGCAGCATGGTTTTGTGCAGGGAAGGTCATGTCTTACAAACCTAATAGAATTCTTTGAGGAAGTGACAAAGTTAATTGATGAGGGAAGGGCTGTAGATGTCGTATACATGGACTTTAGTAAGGCGTTTGATAAGGTTTCCCATGGCAGGTTGATGGAAAAAGTGAAGTCGTATGGGGTTCAGGGTGTACTAGCTAGATGGATAAAGAACTGGCTGGGCAACAGGAGACAGAGAGTAGTGGTGGAAGGGAGTATCTCAAAATGGAGAAGGGTGACTAGTGGTGTTCCACAGGAATCCATGCTCGGACCACTGTTGTTTGTGATCTACATAAATGACCTGGAGGAAGGTATAGGTGGTCTGATTAGCAAGTTTTCAGATGATCTTAAGATTGGTGGAATTGCAGATAGCGAGGAGGACTGTCAGAGAATACAACAAAATAAAGATAGATTGGAGAATTGGGCAGAGAAATGGCAGATGGAGTTCAATCCAGGCAAATGCGAGGTGATGCATTTTGGAAGATCAAATTCAAGAGCGGACTATATGGTCAATGGAAGGGTCTTGGGGAAAATTGATGTGCAGAGAGATCTGGTAGTTCAGGTCCATTGTACCCTGAAGGTGGCAACACAGGTTGATAGAGTGGTCAAGAAGGCATACAGCATGCTTGCCTTCATCGGACGGGGTATTGAGTACAAGAGTTGGCAGGTCATGTTACAGTTGTATAGGACTTTGGTTCGCCCACATTTGGAATACTGCGTGCAATTCTGGTCGCCACATTACCAGAAGGATGTGGATGCCTTGGAGAGGGTGCAGAGGAGGTTCACCAGGATGTTGCCTGGTATGGAGGGTGCTAGCTATGAAGAAAGGTTGAATAGATTAGGATTGTTTTCGTTGGAAAGACGGAGGTTGAGGGGGGACCTGATTGAGGTCTACAAAATTATGAGAGGTATGGACAGGGTGGATAGCAACAAGCTTTTTCCAAGATTAGGGGTGTCAGTTACAAGGGGCCACGATTTCAAGGTGAGAGGTGAAAAGTTTAAGAGAGATGTGCGTGGAAATGTTTTTACGCAGAGGGTGGTGGGTGCCTGGAACGCTTTACCAGCGGAGGTGGTAGAGGCGGATACGATAGCATCATTTAAGATGCACCTGGACAGGTATATGAACGGGTGGGGAACAGAGAGAACAGGACCTTGGAAAATAGGAGACAGGTTTAGATAAAGGATCTGGATCGGTGCAGGCTGGGAGGGCTGAAGGGCCTGTTCCTGTGCTGTAATTTTCTTTGTTCTTTGTTCTTTGTATAAAATGGGTGTTTGCAATGTTGAACATCTCCATTCAGCCCCACAAGCATGAGCCTGTTTCACTTGCCACTCGATCGCACAATCCTATTCTGACCTTGACCTCTACTTTGCTCTAATGAAACTCAAGGAGAGTTCAAGGAACAGCAACATTTCATCTATTGATGACAACCTTGCATCAATTTCCAATTGTAACTACTGTTCCCATTATTTTTTTGGAGCACAAATGGTATTTTTATTGATTAATAGGATGTGGATTGTCTGATCAGGTCAGTATTTATTAATCATCCCTAATTGCCCTTGTCGAAATTTCTCATTGGATAGGAGTTGGGAAAAATCCAATTTTTTGATCAGGAACTGGGGATAAAGGCATACTTTTAAAGAGTTGGCACAGAAGAGGTCAAAATTGTAAGAATGTGTAAAATGGTTCTGGAAAGCAATGCAGTGGAGTGGTGATGGTTCAGTTTCAGAGTAGACTAGCAAGGGTAGAATCTAGTAAAAGGGGACATATTTTGTTCATGGGACATGGGCATCACTGGCTAGGTCAGCACTTGTTGACCGTCCCTAATTGGCCTTGAGAAGATGGTGGTGAACTGCATTCTTGAACCATTGCAGTCCACGTGGTGTAGGTATACCCACAGTGCTGTTAGGGAGGGTGTTCCAGGATTTTGACCCAGCGACAGTGAAATGACAGTGATATATTCCCAAGTCAGGATGGTGAGTGGCTTGGAGTGGAACTTGCAGGTGGTAATGTTCCCTTGTGTCTGTGACTCTTTGTGGGGAGGCAGTGGTTTAGTGGTATTGTCACTGGACTAGTAATCCAGAGAGCAGGCTAATGCTCTGGGGCCAAAAGAGAAAATGCTGGAAAATTTCAGCAGGTCTGGCAGCATCTCCAGGGAGAGAAAAGAGCTAACATTTCAAGTCGAGATGACCCTTCAACAAAGCTGGGGACCTGGGTTTGAATGCTCTGGAGACCTGGGTTTGAATCCCGCCAGGACAGATGTTGGAATTCAAACTCAATAAAAAGTCTGGAATTAAAAGTTGAATGATGTTTGCTAGCGCTGTTGGGGAGGGTTTAAACTAATGCGGCAGGGGAATGGTAATCAATGCAGGAAGTCAGATGGTAGTAAAGAGGTGATAGAAACAAAAGCTAGCAAGGAGAAAAGTGGAAGGCAGAGAAACAGATTAAACTGCCTAGTATGGTAGGGGGCTGGGAACCAGAGCAGTAGGTCAGTGGGAGAAATAACTGAGGGAGAACTACAGACTAAGGCCAGTAAGATTATGAGGAAGAGCAGGCAGGGAGTGGCTGTTCAATGCAGTGAGGCTGGTGAGCTGAAGTGCATTAGTTTTAATGTGAGGAGTTTCTCAGGTAAGACAGATGAATTTAGATCTTGGATTAGTGGAATTATGATGGGCAAAATTCACCGAAGTCCATCGTGACGCACTTGACCGGCGGGCAAAAACGGCGCTGGTGACTCAGGCGTCGGGGCCCGCTTATCAGCCCAAAATCTCCCGTCCCGAAAGGGCCAGCAGCGGAGTGACGCTGTACGCGGTGGGGGTGGGGGTTGGGGGTGGGGGGGGGGGGGGGGGTAGGGGGGGAGGGGTGGGGTTGAGGGGGGGGGGGGGTTTGTGAAGAGAGAGAGTGAAATCACTTACTTTGAGTGCCGGGGGGAGGGGTGGCAGAGTCCGCAACCAACACGGCTGGAATTGATGTGAATGCCTTGGTTTTTTTTTAAATGGCGAGTATATTGTGCTGCGTGCCTTATCTGAGAGAGAGAGAGAAAAAAATTTGCTGCACTCTTGGTGATCTTCATTATTTATTACTCCAACTGTTTGAACTTAATTATGCCATCTTGCATAACCTTGAGTTCCCCACCCCACCCCCACCCCTACCCCCCACCCCTACCCCTACCCCTACCCCCCACCCCAACCCACCGGCACTCAAAGTAAGTGATTTCACTCTCTCTCTTCACAAACCCACCCCACAACCCCCCACCCCCCCACCCCTACCCCCCCACCCCCACCCCTACCCCTACCCCCCCACCCCCACCCCTACCCCTACCCCCACCCCTACCCCCACCCCTACCCCTACCCCCACCCCTACCCCTACCCCCCACCCCTACCCCTACCCCCCACCCCCACCCCTACCCCCCGGCACTCAAGTAAGTGATTTCACTCTCTCTCTACACAACCCCTCCCCCCAACCCACCGGCACTCAAAGTAAATACTTTCTCTCTCTCTCTTCACACCCCCCCCCCCCCCCCCCCCCCGGGCACTCGAAGTAGGTAATTTATCTTTCTCCCCGTCCTGTCACCCACCTCCAAGCTGAACGGCGTCAACCATCATCAATGGTTGACGCCGTTATAAACCAACTTTGATTTTCGCCGACGTGACCCGTGGCCACGTCGGTGGGACTTCGGCCCATCCGGGCCGGAGAATAAGTAAGCCTGAATAAACAATGGCATCCCACCGGCGCCAGCCGTTCTCCGAGGCGGGCGGCGGGATTTGAAGAACGCCGTTTTATGGCGGGTCGGAGAAGAATTTTGAACATGGCGGGAGCGGGATTATCGGCGCCCCCGGGCGATTCTCCGACCCTGCGTGGGGTTGGAGAATTTCGCCCATGATGTTGTTGCTTTTACAGAAACTTGGTTGAAAGAGGAACAGGATTGACAACTAAACATTCCAGGATTTAGATGCTTCCGGCAGGATAGAGGGGAGTGCAAAAGGGATGGGGGAGTTGCATTATTGGTTAAGGAGAACATCACAGCTGTGCTGAGGGAGGACACCTTGGAGGGTTCAGGCAGTGAGGCAATATAAGTAGAGTTCAGGAATAGGAAGAATGCTGTCACAATGTTGGGGGGTTACTACAGACCCCCTAACAGCCAGCGGGAGATGGAAGAACAGATATGCAGACAGATCTTGGAAAGATGCATAAACAATAGGGTTGTTGTGGTGGGTGATTTTAACATTCCCTATATTGACTGGGACACACTTACTGCTAGAGGCATGGATGAAGCAGAATTTGTGAGGGTCCAGGAGCATTTCTTGAAACAATATTTAAATAGCCCAACTCGGGAAGGGGCATATTAGACCTGGTACTGGGGAATGAGCCTGGCCAGGTGATCGAAGTTTCAGTCGGAGATCATTTTGGGAACCTACATAATTCTGTAAGTTATAAACTGCTTATGGATATGGACTTATTAGAGTCGTCCTCAGGTGAAGGCTAATTACAACAGTAGGTCAGCAGGAGATATAACTGAGGGAGAGTTACAGGCTCTCAGGTTTTGGAGAGTGTTGACTGGGCGACGCTGTTTGAGGGAAAATCAACATCTGGCATGAGGGAGGCTTTCAAATGTCAGCTGATTAGAATTCAGGACTGGAATGTACCTCTGTGGATAAAAGATAAGGGTGGCAAGCAGGGTAGCATGGTGCTTAGCATAAATGCTTCACAGCTCCAGGGTCCCAGGTTCGATTCCCGGCTGGGTCACTGTCTGTGTGGAGTCTGCACGTCCTCCCCCTGTGTGCGTGGGTTTCCTCCGGGTGCTCCGGTTTCCTCCCACAGTCCAAAGATGTGCGGGTTAGGTGGATTGGCCATGCTAAATTGCCCGTAGTGTCCTAATAAAAGTAAGGCTAAGGGGGGGTTGTTGGGTTACGGGTATAGAGTGGATACGTGGGTTTGAGTAGGGTGATCATGACTCGGCACAACATTGAGGGCCGAAGGGCCTGTTCTGTGCTGTACTGTTCTATGTTCTATGTTCTATGTATAGGGCACCTTGGATAACGAGGGATATTATGAACCTTGTCAAAAAGAAAAAGGAAGCATTTGTAAGGTCTAAAAGGCTTAGGCCAGATAAAGCCCTTGAAGAATATAAAGAAAATAGAAAGGAACTTAAGGTAGGAGTTAGGAAGGTTAAAAAAGGTCATGAAATGTTGTTGGCAAACAGGATTAAGGAAAATCCTAAAGCGTTTTATACGTATGTAAAAAGCAAGAGTGTAGCCTGAGAAAGGGTTGGTCCATTCAAGGATATTGGAGGGAATCTATGGAACCATATGAAATGGGCGAAATACTAAATGAACACTTTGCCTCAGTATTCACCAAAGAGAAGGACTTGGTGGATGATGAGCATAGGGTAGCGTGTGTAGATATTCTGAGTCATGTTGATATTAGTAAAGAGGAGGGGCAGGATTCTCCGACCCCCCTGCCGGGTCGGAGAATCGCCGGGGGCCGGCATCAATCCCGCCCCCACCTTGTCCCGAAGTCTCCAGCACCGGAGACTCGGCGGGGGCAGGAATTGCGCCGCGCCGGTCAGCGGGCCCCTCCGGTGATTCTCCGACCCGTGATGGGCCGAAGTCCCGCCGCTGTCATGCTGGTCCCGCTGTGTGGATCAAACCACTTACTTTACCGGCGGGACCCGGCGGCGCGAGCGGACTCCGGGGTCCTGGAGGGGGCGCGGGCCGATCTGGCCCTGGGGGGTGCCCCCACGATGGCCTGGCCCGCAATCAGGGCACACCGATCGGAGGGCGGGCCTGTGCCATGGGGGCGCTCTTTTCCTTCCGCCTTCGCCATGGTCTTCACGATGGCAGAGTTGGAAGTGACCCCCTCCCCTGTGCATGCGCGGGGATGATGTCAGCAGCCGCTGACGCTCCGGCGCATGCACGGATTTCCGCCGGTCGGCGAACACCCTTCGGCCCCGGATGGCGTGGCATGAAAGGCCGTTCCCGCCAGCTGGCAGACCACCAACCACTCCGGCGCGGGCCTAGCCCCTCAATGTGAGGGCTTGGCCCCCAAAGGTGCGGAGACTTCTGCACCTTTGGGGCGGTCCGACACCGGAATGGGTCACGCCACTCCATCACGCTGGGACCCCCCGCCCCTTCGGGTAGGGGAGAATCCTGGCCGAGGTGTTGAGCATCTTAAAAAGCATTAAAGTAGATAAGTCCCCAGGGCCTGAAGGGATCTACCCAGAATACGGAGGGAAGCAAGGGAGGAAATTGCTGGGGCCTTGACAGTATTCTTTGTATCCTCATTGGCTACAGGGAAGTTCCAGAGGACCGGAGTGTAGCCAATGTTGTTCCATTGTTTAAGAAGGGCAGTAGGGATAATCCATGAAATTATAGGCCGGTGAGTCTTCCGTCAGTCGTAGGGAAGTTATTGGAAAATATTCTTAGAGACAGGATTTACTCCCATTTGGAAACAAATGGACTTATTAGTGATGGACAGCATGGTTTTGTGAAGGGGAGGTCGTGCCTCACTAATTTGATTGAGTTTTTCGAGGAAGTGACAAAGATGATAGATGAGGGAAAGGCAGTAGATGTTTTATACATGGACTTCAGTAAAGCTTTTGACAAGGTACCACATGGTAGGCTGGTAGAAAAGGTGAAGTCACATGAGATCAGAGGAGAGCCGACAAGTTGGATACAGAACTGGCTTGGGCACAGAAGACAGAAAGTAGCAGTAGAAGGGTGCTTTTCTGAATGGAAGGCTGTGGCTAGTGGTGTTCCACGGGCATCAATTCTGGGGCTTTTGTTATTCATATTGTGTATAAATGATTTGGAACAAAATGTAGCTGGTCTGATTAGTAAGTTCGCAGACGACACAAAAATTGGTGGAGTTGCGGATAGTGAAGAGGATTTTCAAAGGATACAGCAAGATATAAGCTGGCTAGGGTCTTGGGCAGAGAAATGGCAGATGGCGTTTAATCTGGACAAATGTGAGGTAATGCACTTTGGAAGGTCCAATGCATGTAGGAATTATACAGTAAATGGTAGAATTCTTGCAAGTATTGACAGGCAGGAAGATCTGGGCGTGCAGGTCACTGAAAGTGGCAACGCATGTGGATAAGGTGGTCAAGAAGGCACACGGCATGCTGGCCTTCATCGGTTGGGGCATTGAACATAACAATTGGCAAGTCATGTTGCAGCTGTACAGGACCTTAGTTAGGCCTCATTTGGAATATTGTGCACAATTCTGGTCGCCACACTACCAGAAGGATGTGGATGCTTTGGAGAGGGTACAGAAGCGGTTTACCAGGATGTTGCCTGGTATGGAGGGCATTAGCTATGAGGAGAGGTTAGATAAACTCAGTCTGTGCTCACTGGAACGATGGAAGTTGAGGGGCGACCTGATAGAGGTCTACAAAATTAGAAGTGGCATGGACAGAGTGGATAGTCAGATGCTCTTTTCTAGGGTGGCAGAGTCAAGTACTAGGGGATATAGGTTTAAAATGCATGGGGAAAAGTTTAGAACATATATGCAAGGCATGTTTTTTACACTGAGGGTGGTAAATATATGGCATGCGCTGCCTGGGGAGGTGGTGGGATCAGGTATGATAGCGGCATTTAATGGGCATCTAGACAAATATATGAATAGATGGGAATGGAAGAATATGGATTCCGTAAGTGGATACTTTGGCAGGTACCATGGTTGGCATAGGCTTGGAGGGTCAAAGGGCCTATTCCTTTGCTGTATTGTTCTTTGTTCTTTGATGAGCATGAAGACAATTTTAATTTAAAAAATCCATCTGGTTCACTAATGTTCTTCAGGGGAGGAAATCTGTCATCCTTACCCAGTCTGGCCTACATGTGACTCCAGAACCACAGCAATGTGGTTGACTCTTAAATGCCCTCAGGGATGGACAACGAATGCTGGACCAGCCAGTGACGCCCACATCCCATACACAAATTTAAAAAAACACTTGTCCTTCTAGATGATAGTGTTTGTAGATTTGAAAGTTGCTGTCTAAGGTATTTTGTGAGTTCGTGCAATGCAACTGATTACCAAAGAAGGTCAATATTGAAAGAACCGAAGAGTTTGTTTCATTTAGTTTCTTTGTTGTATTTTTTAATCCTTCCAATAGGTTTTATGGAGGATCTAATTGAGGTATACTTCCAGTTTTGAAGCATTATAACTCACATTAAAAGTAACAAAGTATAACACAAAAGATTAAAGTGAGTCTGATGATAAAGAACCATACAGGAAGTTACAGACTATGGTAAAATGAAACATAAGATTCTGGGGTAGCTTACGAGGTTGGATGCTGCGAGGATGAATTTCCTCATGGGAGACTTAGACCTACGGGTAGAGTTTCAGAAATAGCTGTCTCCCATTAAAGAAAGTTGAGGAGGAATTTCTTCTTTGAGAGGCTCATTAATCCTTGGAATTATCCACTCTAAGTGCAGTGGAGGCTGGGTCATTGGATATATTTAAGACTGAGTTGGACAGATTTCGATCGACAAGAAAGTAAAAGATTTTTTGGGGGAAGGGCAGTGAAGTTCAGGCCATCATCTTACTGAATGGTTATATGGTTTACTCCTGCACCTTTGTCCCGTGTTCTCAAAAAAACAATCTTCTTCTTCCCCTAGAATTCTATTTTATATCAGAGCAATTTGCATCTTCTTTAATTCTTCAAAGGCAGGTCTGACACACGGCATCAGCACCTCCACCATGGGTAGCTCAAGGAGACAAGTGCCAAATCCAGGCCAGTCAAAATAAGAATGAAATGCCATGCTGTTGGCACCAACCTGATCCATAACAGCCAACCTCTCCCCCAAATAGTGTGAGCTGCTGTGACAACATGAACATGGCGGTGCTGGAGATCTGAATAGTGATGGAAGAGACTTAAATTTTCTCTCCATGGCTGACCAGAAACTTCTCCCGTTCTAACCACCTGCCATTAGAATAATTTACAACTCAACCTGTTTGGACATGTCATGAATAAGGTTCCTTAGTCATCAAGTCCTGGAGTGGAACAGGAACCTGGAAATTATGTCTCAGAGGTAGGGGTGTTACCACGGCACCACAAGACACCCTCAGATGAGCTATAAGTAAAGTATAATTCATCCAGATATTCTACTGACCATACAGCACTGCTTAAACTTGCTGACTTTGTAGTCACCTCATTGATATTTGTCGTGAGCTCCCAGCCCAGACTGGGACTGGCATTAATTGGCACAGTAGAGTTTCCTGTGGTATCCGGGGTTTCTGCTAATATTTTGGCGGCCAATTGTGAGCACAACTGGGGAAATTTATATTGATTGGATGCGATGAAAATTCATGTTTTTCATGCACAATGTCCAAAAGGAATCGAGCAACACAAATCTTTAAAAGGTTAAGGAATTCATAAATGGAAAAGGAAAGAATATCGCCCATCAAATAAAAGAACCACAGTTCACCATTGAAGAACTGGATTATCTGGATATGTAGTACAGTCACGTTTGCTCCTTTTCCAACCATCTGATGAGTATTTGAAAAGCATAGGCACACACCTTCCATCTGGCTCTCATGTCTGATATTTAACAATAGCATGCCATATGCATTTCACTGTCAGGAGTCACAGAGTTGGTGCTGTCGCTAAGCAGCAACTGTTGCAGTACAGATTTTTATCATTCTTCTCATATCTGTTCTGTGTTTGGGATTTGTTAAATACAACTTTCTTCAAAAGTAGTACAGTTCTGCTGGTACTTGCTCCCAAGATGAAATGCAGGTATGTTGATATGTGATATTTGAAATGAACCATTAAAGAATTTTATTTTTCCTCACCTGGTGACTTAATTTAATATTACACAGGTCACTCACAGAATCCAGGATTTTGGAAATTTACAGTGCAGTGAGAGGCTATACAGTCCAACACATCTATACTGCAAGATGTTTTTTAAATGAAGAATAAGCATGTCAGCAAAAGTAGGTCCTGTTTATTTAGCCTACACATTTCTCTGAATTGAGATTTCCACACCTCATTGCTCTGTGAAGCATAAAACCCTCAAACATTTAATGGCAAGCTGATGGCCTTTTAAGATCTGTTGACCTTCTCAATTCCTCAGCCAACCAGCATACAGACTTGTGTTAGGAGACATTTATAATGTGCATTTCACACTCATGGTGTTAATTCTGTCCTCCTGGGTGAAAATGGGTGAGTGCATTTTTGCACAAGGTCAAAATTAGCCCAATGGTGTTAACAAATACTGATGGTTGCACTTGAAGTGTGAGTTTATTTAATGCTTGGGATATAACATCTGTCACGGACTGAATTTAAGTTTTCCTTTTTTTGCTTATGATCAGTAAGAGATGATGCTTCCTTCCCCTCAGAGCGAGTTCCAGTTAAATAAGATTAATTTTAAAGTTGGGGACTGATCTGCTTCGTCTTCTCTACTCTTCTTTTCCCTGTATTCTATCCCCGTTCCATTTACCTCCCTTTTATCTCTCTAGCTGGTCGGAGTTGCTAGCTCCAAATTTGTTTCGGTTCTGACGTTTATCGTTTAACTCATAATCATCAGCCATGATGGCTGTGTCTTCAACTGTTGAAACCCTTTGTTCCAAAATGTGGCGTTTGATGCCATATGCGAAGCAATTTTTGAACAGCTCTAGCAGTACTATTTCATTTAACCCTTCATAGGTACAATCAACTTTTCGGGTTCGGAGACGCCGGTCTCATGCTAGCTGTTTAGTTCTCTCAAAGTTCAGGAAAGTCTGAGTCGATTTTGGACAGGAGTTCCAGAATTCTTGGTGGTAGACCTCTGATATGAGTTTATAGGCATTCAGATGAGTGGCCTTTGTCTGGTCATAAGTGACAGACTCTCACGCCTGGTGTGATGTCGCGTAAGCATGTAAGTATGAATAGTTAGCGTGGAGGGGACCATTTGACAGGGGATGCGCTAATAACATTGAAATGCAGAGCCCATGTGTGTTATATGCAGGGAAGTAGTGGCAAATGAGAGATTGAGACCCCAGAATCAGCTATTAACTTACGGCTGACTCCAAATGAAAAGACTACGTTGCTGTACCTGACCCACGACACCACATTAAAAACATGCCAAAAGCCATGAGGCTGTCAGCATTCTGGAGTAACAGCTCCCAGGAGTACAAGTGTTGAATAAAACAAGAATTTTTATGCTATTGCCCTTCATGACAACCTACATCGACGTTGGATTTTCTGTTTTCATAAAGATGAAGTTGGCACAAAGGAACTGGCTGAAGTCTGCACCTGATATGTGCATTGCCCTCTCCTCCCTTGAACCTAATTTAAGTGAGATCGTGAGGACCAAGCAGGCTCCTCTTTCACATTAAAGGTAAGTGAACATGGCGTGTGTCGCGAAGATCGGCTGGCATATGTCGCGAAGCTTGGCCAGCCTGGGCTGTGAAGATTGACAAGTTGGCAAAGGTGGGTCCTAGGAAAAAGTTTGGCACGCACTGTACTACAGGATCATGGCCAGATTTTTGTGATAATTTTTGGAACTATAGCGCAAAGATAGTGGAATCCTGATTCGCATTGGACACAATTTGCAGTTAAAATTCTGCAATCCTTTACATGAGTTATGCCCAGTTTGGGTGAATTGTGCAAAATTGCCAGTTGTAAAATGTTATTTTTAATCTGAGATGCTTTGTTAATGCCCTCACCTATATTGTTACTATGCCCTGTAGGGCAAAGTAAAATTTAATTGGATAAATATTTAAATGTTCGAAGATGGCATTTCTATCTCTACCATCAAAAAATGAGAGAACAGCTGCACAGGACCAAGCAATTAGAAGGGCTCTAACCAGATAACTAATTATACAATTAAAAACAAAGACAAAAAAGAAATGTTCAAATTCATTCAGAACCGTGCTCCATCAGGGAACAAGAACTGCCGTGCTTTGTTTTAGAATTTTAAAAAATAATTTACCAGTGCAATAGGGTTCTGCCTCTCATCATACAGACAAACGTTCTGCAGTGCATCAACTTGCACATTCCCAGCCCAAGCAAGCACTGAAGTTCTGTTAACAGGGGAGGAGATGGATTGAACTCTGCCATTTTGTGTACTACCTGTGGCTTCGATGTGGTTTTATTACTTCACATTAATGTGTTAATGCTACTGAATTTCAATGAAATTGTAATAAAATCTGTGAAAATAAATGCCACAAATGCATTCATAATATGTGAATTTATTCAATATAGAATCGCTTAGGTTTTTTGTAAGCTAATTGTAGCTTATAAAATAGCTGTCATAGCTGAATAATGTATGTAGTTTACAGTGTTCTGTAAAGACTGAATTATCAGGGGTTCAACATCTTTGTCAGGTGATCCATAATTAAGAACCTCAAAATGCATGTGCTGTATTTAAACCCTCTGCATTAATATTCATGAAATCTAAAAGACATTAGCAATAACAATAGTGTTCTTATCTTGAAAAATATTATCCTTTCGAATGCTCCGTTGCATAACCAGATCTGCTTAGAGCAAGGACCATCTGCAGTGAATTTAAAATATAGCTGCACATTCTCCATAACCCTGGTGAGGGATCCTTACAGCATTCTGTGACTACAACTCCTGAATTCTTTGTTGAATTCTATTTTCAATCCTTTCAGGATTACCATTAAGTATTTTCTAAGCATCTGTAGAGCCCTTGGATTTCGTCCTGCGAACTAAGATTCCTCACTCTTGTTTTAAAGATGGGGTGATTGATAACAAGCAAACCAATAAAAGTTTGTTGTGTAACTTCGACAGATGCACAACAAAAAAAACAAATTAGGGGGCCGGTGAAATATCAGCCCTGAGAATGTTGTCAGTTATGCCAAGTGTGGGGTTAGGTTGTGGTGACAGCAGTTAGCGGCAAAAAGGTTGACTGAGAAATTTGATTGCGGTGATATTTTGAGGGCATGAGGTTGGGGTAGAGAGGGCAGCAACAATTAGTCCCCAGCTTCACTTGCTAGGCTTCCTGCTATTGTGTCTCGGACATCATTTCCATATAGCTGATAGCTGCAGACAGTAGCAGACAGTTGGCTAATTCAGTGGAATCGATGTTCAGTTTTGACATTGCAGTGGTCCCGAGCTGATGAAGGGAGAGGCAATGTTATCAGGTGGAGTGGTGGGAGGGGGTTTGGGGGGGTGTGCGGGTGGTGACCAGTTCAAGGAAGGTGATTTATTCAAGCTGGGATCAGTGGCCAATATGGGGGGAAATATTAGTGTCTGAGGGGAGTAAGCATTCGTGATACAGAAAGGTGGATAGGGGAGGCCCAGTTTAAAATGGAGTTGAGGACAAACTCCTTCTTTCAAAGGGTTGTGAATCTGGAATTCACTACCCCAGAGTGCGGTGGACGTTGGGGCAGTGAATAAATTTAAGCAGGAGTTAGACAGATTTTTAATTGGTAATGGGTTGAAGGGTTAATGGAGAATGGGCAGGACGGTGGAGTTAAGGCCATGATCGGATGGCGGAGCAGACTCGATGGGACACATGGCCTAATTCTGCACCTATGGGTGCGATTCTGAGGCCTCATTGTTATTTTGGTGTGGGATCAGGAGGAACACTCCTGCACCTACTGGGGCTCCAAATTGAGGTAAATATATTTTAAACGTCTGACGGTTAGTTGTGGCATTTGGACCCGATTTTACTGATTGACTGCAATGCTCAGAAGGAAATATGAATTTGATTTTACCGTTTTGCAAATGTCCAGGAAAGGAAAGGTGAGAAAACATTTTGGATCGATGATTTGGAAAGACTATTAGGAAATCGAAGAGGAAGGGGATGAAAACTGAATGTCTGTGCCACACATTCTTCACATAAGTGAGTGTTTTGGCGCCAAGGACTTCCTGGTTAGTAGTTCCTATTGTGACATCAGTGGGCAAGTATGTCAAGGCAGAATTGGCAGAAGAGGTCCCTGAGAGTTCATTCCAGGTTGTGACCTGGACTGTTCATGATCAGGGGATAGTTAAAAGATTTCTCACCTCCCAGACAATGGGGACACCAAAAGTTATATTTTTAAAGGGGTCAATCTTATACCACTTACTGTGACAGGATCTGTGGAAGAGTTTCCTATCGGGTGGATCCACTTATGCTGGAATTAATGAACAGTAAATGTTTGGACCCATTGATTCTTGACGCTGGTGCTGATAATGACATGCTGGTTCAGGCTTTTTTTCAAAGATCCAAGCAGTCTTTGAAGGGCAGCATCAAAGCAGCTTTACTCTGTATCTGACCCATGCTGCATCTGATCTCGATCTTTACATAGATTAACATAGAGGTCACAGCACTGAAACAGGTCATTCAGCCTAATAGATTTATGCTGATACATATGTTCCACATGAGATTCCTCCCACCTGTCTTCATCTCATCCAATCAGCAAATTTTTCCATTCCTTTCTCCCTATTGTGCTTGTATTTAGCTTCCTCTTAAATACATCTAAACTATTCACCTCAACTACTCCTCATGATAGAATTTTCCACATTTGAACCACCCTGGGTAAAAAAGGTTCTCTCGAATTTCCTAATAGATTCAGTGACTATCTTATATTTATTTCCTAGTTTTAGTTTCTTTCATAAATGGAAACATCTTGGATGTGATCTACTGGGAATCGAGGCCTTCCTCTGGATCCCCCACATTGGGTGGGACCGGGTCTTGCATGGCTGAGTTTAAGTACCCACTTAGCTGTGCTGACGCCACATTGATCAGCCACTCGGCATCTATCGGCCTTGTTGCTCGTTGTGCTTTCTCTTTAATTGCTCTGTTTTAGTAACCTTTGCTCTAAAGTCGCCAGGTATCTTTCTGATACCACCACGAGGTTCAAGGCCAAGTGCTGATCAATAACTCAATACACCAGTAAGTAAGTTTCAAATCAATACACATTTATTATACACACAGTCAATGACTACTCATGCATAAACTCTACTTACTAAACTATTACTGCTACTAAAAGCCTATACTTAGCTTCGAATGGCCCACCAGGTCAGGGGAACAATGGCCTTTATCCGGTTTTGATTCTGCTGGCTTCAAACTGGTACGGAATAGTAGCTAGGAACATCTATCTCATAGCGTGCGTTGACTTGAGACTTACTTGGTTGATGCAGCTGCTAGGCAGGTCTCTCCTCGCTGAGAGCCACGGTCAAGAGTTCTTTGAGAGCAGCCAAGAGAGCGAACTGAACTTGGGGACACTATTTTATAGGTCCCAGGGGTTTTGCGCTCTTTTGGGCGGACCACGGACTTGGTCCCAATTAATTGGACCAGGTCTCAATCATTATCATCGATTTTCTCCAATACTGGAGTTGTTCCCTGATCGTTGGCCTGCCTTTGTCCTAGCTCCCACTGGCGCCGAGAAGTCTGTCTTGGTCCCGATTGTTTCAATGTTTCTGATTGTTTCTGGAGATTGCTCATTAGCATGTAAATGGCTATTGGTTTCAGTTCTATCTGGGTTCTGCAAATCTTAATACACAGGAAACCTTGCACCTGCTTGTGTTCTCTGTAGTTGTCCAATTTTCCCTACACTCCTTATGAGTGTCCATTTTGAAATCAGGACGTGGCCACCCCAGGTGGCTACAGCCTTGCCAAGGGGACCCCAGCCGGGTGCCATTCAGTACTCGTCCTGACAAATATGGACCAGGCAGAGCAGTACCTGCTGGGGCATCTCCCAGGACAATCGGGGGCCCCCAGGTGGTTGGCCTCTGGGCACAGTGGCATCCTGACATTGCTGGTGCCACCTGGGTACCTTGGTACTGGCACACTGGCAGTGCCACCTGGGCACCCTTCACAGCTCCCTCTGAGTGCCAGCCTAGTACTATCAGGGTGCCCAGGTGGCATTGCCAGGCTGGCTGGGGTACTGCCATGGTGCCAGGCTGGTAGTGCCATGGTGCTAAGCTGACATTGTGCTGGCACCAGGGATTATGCCCGGGGGTGCCCTGTCTGGAAATCGTGGGGTTCGACGGTGGCCCCGAGGATCCCCCGACTGGTGAGTTGGGGCATTAGGGGAATCTGGAGGTTGCTTCAAAGGGGCCAAGAAATCGGGGCGGCATTTAAAAAAGGCATCCCAATCTATTCCTGCACTAACGGAACTCCTCAGTGTTGGAAATTACGCTAAGTGTGGCCCCTTATATCTATCCTATCAAATCCCTTCATAATTTCAACTGCCTCTAACAAGTCACCATTCAACGTTCTCATCTCGAAGGAAAAGAGCCTCATTGAATTCTTTGAGGATGTGACGAGACACATTGAAGAAGGTCAGGCAGTGGATGTGGTGTATATGGATTTCAGTAAGGCATTTGAAAAGGTTCCCCATGGTAGGCTTATTCAGAAAGTTAGGGGGCATGGGATACAAGGAAATTTGGCTGTCTGGATACAGAGTTGGCTGGCCGAAAGAAGTCAGCGAGTGGTAGCGGATGGAAAGTATTCTGCCTGGAGGTCGGTGACCAGTGGTGTCCTGCAGGGATCTGTTCTGGGACCTCTGCTCTTTGTGGTTTTTATAAATGACATGGATGAGGAAATGGAAGGGTGGGTTAGAAAGTTTGCCGATGACACAAAGGTTGGTGGAGTTGTAGATAGTGTCGAGGGCTGTTGCAGATTACAACAGGACATTGACAGGATACAGAGCTGGGCTGAGAAGTGGCAGATGGAGTTCAACCTGGATAAATGTGAAATGATTCATTTTGGAAGGTCGAATTTGAATGCTCAATACAGGATTAAAGGCAGGATTCTTGGAAGTGTGGAGGAACACAGGGATCTTGGGGTCCACGTATATGGATCCCTCAAAGTTGCCACCCAGGGTGTGGATGCTTTGGAGAGAGTGCAGAGGAGATTTACCAGGATGCTGCCTGGACTGGAGGGCCTGTCTTATGAAGAAAGGTTGAGGGAGCTAGGGCCTTTCTCATTGGAGCGAAGGAGGATGAGAGGTGACTTAATTGAGTGTATAGGATGATGAGAGGGATAGAGTGGACATTCAACATATTTTTTCTTTTCTCACTGGAGCGAAGATTGAAGAGAGGTGACTTAATAAGAGGTGTAGAAGGTGATGAGAGGTATGGATAGAGTGGATAGCCAGAGACTTTTCCCCAGGGCGGAAATGGCTGCCACGAGGGGACATAATTTTAAGATGATTGGAGGAAGGTATAGGGGAGATGAATGGAGGAAGGTATAGGGGCGATATCAGAGGTAGGTTCTTTACACAGAGAGTGATGGGTGCGTGGAATGCACTGCCAGCAGTGGTGGTGTAGTCAGAGTCATTAGGGACATTTAAGCGAATCTTGGACAGGCGCATGGACAGCAGTAAATTGAAGGGGTGTAGTTTAGGTTGATCTTAGATTAGAATAAATGGTCAGTACAACATCGTGGGCAGAAGGGCCTGTACTGTGCTGTACATAGAACATAGAACATAGAACGATACAGCGCAGTACAGGCCCTTCGGCCCTCGATGTTGCACCGACATGGAAAAAATCTAAAGGCCATCTAACCTACACTATGCCCTTATCACCCATATGCTTATCCAATAAATTTTTAAATGCCCTCAATGTTGGCGTGTTCACTACTGTTGCAGGTAGGGCATTCCACGGCCTCACCACTCTTTGTGTAAAAAACCCACCTCTGACCTCTGTCCTATATCTATTACCCCTCAATTTAAGGCTATGTCCCCTCGTGCTAGCCACCTCCATCCGCGGGAGAAGGCTCTCGCTGTCCACCCTATCTAACCCTCTGATCATTTTGTATGCCTCTATTAAGTCACCTCTTAACCTTCTTCTCTCTAACGAAAACAACCTCAAGTCCATCAGCCTTTCCTCATAAGATTTTCCCTCCATACCAGGCAACATCCTGGTAAATCTCCTCTGCACCCGTTCCAAAGCTTCCACGTCCTTCCTATAATGAGGCGACCAGAACTGTACGCAATACTCCAAATGCGGCCGTACTAGAGTTTTGTACAACTGCAACATGACCTCATGGCTCCGGAACTCAATCCCTCTACCAATAAAGGCCAACACACCATAGGCCTTCTTCACAACCCTATCAACCTGGGTGGCAACTTTCAGGGATCTATGTACATGGACACCGAGATCCCTCTGCTCATCCACACTACCAAGAATTTTACCATTAGCCAAATATTCCGCATTTCTGTTATTCTTTCCAAAGTGAATCACCTCACACTTCTCCACATTAAACTCCATTTGCCACCTCTCAGCCCAGCTCTGCAGCTTATCTATGTCCCTCTGTAACCTGCAACATCCTTCCGCACTGTCTACAACTCCACCGACTTTAGTGTCGTCTGCAAATTTACTCACCCATCCTTCTGCGCCCTCCTCTAGGTCATTTATAAAAATGACAAACAGCAACGGCCCCAGAACAGATCCTTGTGGTACGCCACTCGTAACTGAACTCCATTCTGAACATTTCCCATCAACTACCACTCTCTGTCTTCTTTCAACTAGCCAATTTCTGATCCATATCTCTAAATCACCCTCAATCCCCAGCCTCCGTATTTTCTGCACTGTTCTATATTATTCAACCTTTCCTGATAGGCATAACATCTCTACTCTTTTCATTGGAAAGTCATTGGGCTGGATTCTCCGACCCCCCGGCGGGTCGGGGAATCTCCAGGGGCCGGCGTGAATCCCGCCCCCGCCGTCTCCCAAAGTCTCCGGCACCGGATATTCGGTGGGGGCGGGAATCACGCCGCGCTGGTCGGCGCCCTTTCCCCCCGCCGCGATTTCCGGCCCGCGATGGGCCAAAGACCCGCTGCTGTAATGCCGGTCCCGCCGGCGTGAATCAAACCACCTCCCTTACCGGCAGGACTGGTGGCGCGGGCAGGCTCCGGGGTCCCAGAGGGGGGTCACGGGGCAATCTGGCCCTGGGGGGGTGCCCCCACCGTGGCCTGGTCCGCGATTAGGGCCCACCGATCCGCGGGCGGGCCTGTGCCGTGGGGGCACTCTTTTCCTTCTGCGTCGGCCAGAGACTACACGATAGCTGACGCGGAAGTGACCCCCTCCCCAGCGCATGCGTGGGGATGACATCAGCAGCCGCTGACGCTCCCGCGCATTCGCGGACTTCGCCCCCGGCTGGCGTGGCGCCAAAGGCCTTCCGCGCCAGCCGGCGGGATGGGAACCACTCCGGCGCGGTCTAGCCCCTCAAGGTGAGGCCCTAGCCCCTCAAGGTGCAGAGAAATTCGTACCTTTGGGGTGGCCTGACGCCGGAGTGGTTCATGTCACTCCATCCCGCCGGGATTCCCCACCCCGCCGGGTAGGGGAGAATCCAGCCCATTGTCTTTATTAGCGGTCTCACCCTTTTCTCGAGGGCTGGTTTAGCTTAGTTGGCTAGATAGCCGGTTTGTGATGCAGAGCGAGGTCAACAGCATGGGTTCATTCATGAGGTTATTCATGAAGGCTCGCCTTCTCAACCTTGCCCCTTGGCTGAGGTGTAGTCATTCTCAATTTAAATCACCTCCAGTCAGCCCTCCCACTCAATGGGGAAAGCAGCCTATGGTCATCTGGAACTATGGCGACTTTACTTACTTCCTTGGGAGATTAATCTGCTGGTGATGAAACCAGGCGGAATTGTGAAATATCAATATTCACAACCTCATGGAATCAGCAGCAAGCATTTCTAGTTGTGAACAATGTCATTGAGTAAATTCAAGTTGTGCTAATCCTCATATCGCTGTGTACTTTGCTTCCACCTGATCTATTCCAGATCAATGTTCAATATTTTTTTTGACATACTGTTCTAAACTGCGCAACAAGCATCCTCAATGCACTGGAAGGATTTTGCAGTTGCTAACTCTGCCTTGCCACTTGTTGTGCTTGAAGACCCTCAAATATTAATGTTCAAATTCTTGATGCTGTCACATGTGATAATGGTATTGCATCTAGTTTTCACATCCATATTTAAAAGAGCACAAATTAGAACAGCTCGTCCACTTTCAGCTTTCTCGTGAGTTTGATCCCACGCTTTTCTCATCTTCTGATCAAAGTGTGATTGGTAAAACACTCAACCATCTGATGTGGAACTTGAAATGTTGAGGTGTTAATTCAGAATTAACACCATAACAATGGCAGCTTGCCATAAAACCCTTGACATAAAATGGCTGCTAATTTAAATTGTTGTCAGTATGTACAGAATAAACACAATGTCCTTCAGACTGAAAATTGGAAAGTTGCCAGATTAGCCAGCTGCCTGACTGGAGTCTGAAACTTTATGAATTGAAACTTTATGAATTAAGGTCAACCTCAAATAAGGTGATGTTTTTCACCAAAAAAGTACACAATCACAGTCTGTTCTTAACTCTGCTGAATGTTCTCAAACAGAAACATTAGAATAAGTCAATCAGCCATTTCTTTATTTCAGTTAAATTGATTTTAAAATATCCACTACTAGCTGAGTCAAGTCAGTCAGCAGTCAGCCATATTTGGACACAGTTCCTTTGTTGAATTTCCCCTCCCTAGGTTTTGAGAAGCACATCAAAATCTAAAATAATGCACTGGATTTGTGAGTATACTTATCTTTAATTATTATTTGTTTGTCTATCCAATAACATTGGTGACTCGGGGGTTCAAAATTGTATGTATTTTTACAACATTATTGGCATGTTATACTTAGTTTAGATACCAGTTATAATTCTTATGTATAAAGTGTAATCTATAATTGGCTTCAATAAAAGACATGAATTGATGAAGCAGACAAGGTGCTGTAACTTCAAATGCATATTATCTTGAGGATACACAAATTCAAAGAACTCGAAAGTTATGAGTTATACACCTAAGGGATGGCATTGTTAAACTTCCAAAGAAGTTTGGTCTACTTAGACATGCCTCAATGTATATGTCGCATCTGTCGAAAACTTTAACATCCGAGTAAGACTTTTAGACTAAAAGAGGGTAACAGATAACAACACAGTTAAGTTTAAATTATTTTTACTTGTCACAAGGAGAGAGGCCTCTGGAATCAAGGGTCGCAGCAGGCACACTCTGCCAAACAAAGGGGAACACATCTTTATACACAAAAGAAAACCATCTGTCCACAGGTAGTGACATCGATAATTGCTGAGCCTTCCTGTTGGCTTAGACAAAGATAAAGGTAAAATTTTGATACAAAGAAGAAGTGATCAGATGATGTCAATGCATTCTGCGGTAATTCTACAGAGATGAACACATATTAACAATACAAATGCCAAGGTAATCGACTGACGTCACTGCCACCAACGATACTGTTATAGATAAAGAGTGAGTGCGTCACAATACAAAAGGGGGGTTGATCTTGTCAGGAAACCGATTAAACTCCAGACAATGTAATCAACTTACAAGGGGCCATCGGTCTGCTGACTGAATTAATGAGGTAGCTAAAGCAATTTACAATGAGACACTTTAAAACTGTATGTCAGGTATCCCATCATGCTGCAGACTGTCATGTTAGGTTGTTAACTTGGTGACTCCTGGAAGAGAGGATTTTTTATTTAAGGACCCAGTCTAGGACTGTGTTCCTTTAATGAATAGGCATTTATTTTAGCTGAGATTCTAAGCTAGCAACAAGCTCAAGGGACTGGATTTACCTTGCCAGGAGTTAGTGGTGATAGAAGCATGAACATGATCTGATCTAAGATAACTTTAAATGATCTATTAGTGATCTGCAAAGGTCAATGATCTGGTTGACAGCATTTAGTTCAATATTAATAATTGTAGTGATTTATTATAATCCATTCAGGTGTAAGTCTGGCAGGTGCCACTGTTCTTTGTTTTGAATGCTGGGACCAAAATTATCGTTTCAGGTTTTCTGCATTCATATGTTATGTTTTGTTCAGTAATGGAGCAGCTTTTTTGTGTCAAACCACTTAGTAATGAGTGATAATCCTCCTGAGGCATGCACTCAGGAAACTCTGTTATTTGCAAATAACACAACACTCCTCTGTGGTATTTATTGAGGCTGATGTCCTACTCAAGTTGGAGAATTTCGTAAAAGTGCAATAAGGTTGTGAATGCCCATGTCATAGTGTCCTGTTCAGGAGCACTCTGTAGGGGCTGGTACAAGTGCACAACCTTGCTCAACTCCATTGGTGATGATAAAATGGATGGAAATATGAGAGCAACATATTGCCAAATCGTCATTGCTAAAGTTGTTATGTCCTGATGTTGATGATAAGAATTTCCCTTCATGTATTAAACTTTTTGAAACATACGAACATGCGAATTAGAAGTAGGCCACTCAGCCCCTCAAACCTGCTCCAGCATTTAATAAGCTCATGGCTGATCAGATTGCAACCTCAACTCCACATTCCACATTCCCATATAACCCTGATAATTATTCGCCCCCTTGATGATCAAGAATCTATCTAGCTCTGACCATAAATGTTCAAAGACTCTGCTTCCATTGCCTTTTGAGGAACAGAGTTCCAAAGATTTACACCTTCTGAGAGAAAATAATTTCTCCTCATCTCTGTCCTAAATGGGTGAACCCTTATTTTTTAAAAGTGACCCCTAGTTCTAGATTCTCCCACAAGAGCAGCACCTTGGAACAGTGGTTAGCACAGCTGCCTTGCAGTGCCAGGGACCCGGTTTGATTCCAGTCTTGGATGAATGTCTGTGTGGAGTCTGCACTTTCTCTCTGTGTCTGCGTGAGTTTCCTCCCCGTGCTCCCACAATCCAAAAATGTGCAGGTTAAGTGGATTAGCCATGCTAAATTTCTCCTTAGTGTCTAAAGATTAGGTGCGGTTACTGGGATGGGGAGGGGGCCGAGGTGGGGTTTCAGAGGATTGGTGCAGACTTGATGGGCCAAATGGCCTCCTTCTGCACTGTAGGGATTCTATGAAACTTCTAAAGAGGAAAATAAAAAGACAAAATAAAGCAAAAACTCAAAAAAATGACATCAGCTTTTACCCGTCTAAAGCTAGAAGACCATCAAAATCCTTAGGTAAATTATCAAGGATAAATATCAATAACATGTAAATGTAAACATACAACAAAAATTTTCAAATATTACAGAGCAACAGAATTGGCAAAAGGATGTTGCAGACTTAGAAGTGACATGGGTCATCTGTAGCATTTTGTTGAAAAGCATTGACAGTTAAATCATAGATAACTGTTGAGATAAATAAAAACCGTGACTTCTAGTTCTTAGGCAATTCACAGAATCCTGCGGAGATGTTCAGTTTACATTTGACTTAATGTTGCTTAGTTCCAGCAAACATTCAAATTGGCAGAACTGCAGTCTTGGTGCTGAACAAATTACTTGAATTTGCGTGCAATGTTCGATTATACTTGACAGATCACTCCAGCAGAGGAAAGGTGTGAAATAAGTTTCAGTTGTGTTAATCACTGTGGAGTTTGATATATTGAAAGGTATATATCTTACTTCTAATGGAAACCCTCACTTAAATTTTACAGATGTATACCTCTTGACAGTTCCACTCACTGAATACAACTTCCAAGAGGAAGGAAACAATTGCCTTGGTGGGATTGCATATATCCAATTAATCAGTATCTGTAATATTGGAATTTTAGATGCTTTTTCACTGAGAAAATATAGAGCTATCTGTTCCATCCCACCCAGACAATTGATAGGAGAAGTGCGCCTGAAGTAATCTACTCCTGCTCAGCCATTGGAATTACATGTATTTCCAGTCTTTGACCATTTAGGTCCCAATTGAAAGAAAAAAATGTTTGCATTTATATAACACCTCTCATGACCACAGGACATCACAAGGTCAGTCAACAAAGTACTTTGGAAGTATAGTGATGAAGTTTAATGTACGAAATACAGCAGCCAATTTGCACACAGTAAGCTCTTCCAAACAGCAATGTGATAATGACCAGATAATCTGTTTTAATTATGTTGATTGACAAATAAATATTGAGCAGAAAATCAGGACTAGACCCTCTGTTTTTGTTCAAAATAGAGCTGAGGGACCTTTTCTTTCCATCTGAAAGAGAAGTTGGGATCTTGGCTTAACAACTATTCCAAAAGACATAGGAGGTTCTGGCGTGACTTAGAAGTAGGAAGGCCATTGTTCAACTGCGGACCTGTCCTGGAACTCCCACAATCACTGATCCATGGACGTCTTGTGAAGGTAGTCTGCTGTGTCATATTACTCTCTCCAGCCAATGTTGGGTCAGGTAAGGGACCTGGAAACTTTCATTCCAACATCATTATATCTTCTAAGACACGGGCTAAATGTTAGTGACCCAGGAAAGCCCAGGGCTAAGTCTTGGCCCATTTTTTCCTACTCTTCGCACCCAACAGCTGAGCATTACTCAGAGCACAGGTCAGATTACTTTGCAAAGCAAGAATTTTTATAGCCATAATATGTCTCAGACTTTGAAACCAAACAGATTGAGAGATCATGCACATTGGCTCAGGTGAATTTAAAAAGCAGCATAATTGGGGTATTCATTACAAAGTGAAAGTCAGGTCAGTAATGTATACTTTCATGGATCTTTTCTATGAACTAACAGCTCTGCTGCTTTTTACACTTCTGTCTGAGGCAGCAGGTGTAAGGGGGCTAAGTGAAAAAGCAGTGACTTTTCACTGTTTCTGCCTGGACTGCTCTTTAGCTTCCAGGCAGACGTGACTAACAAGGGCGCAGGGGAGTTTGGTCTCTGATATGTGGGGGTCTCTGATATGAGGGTCATTGCCATGGGGATCTCTGATGGAGGGTCTCTGATATGTATGGTTACTGATAGGAAGGTCTCTCATATAAGAACATAAGAACATAGAACCAGGAGCATGCTCTGCCATTCAATAAGATCATGACTGATCTTTTTGTAGATTCAGCTCCACTTACCTGCCCGCTCACCATAACCCTTAATTCCTTTACCATTCACAAATCTATCTATCTTTGCCTAAAAAAAATTCAACAAGGTAGCCTCAACTGCTTCACTGGGCAGGAAATTCCACAAATTCACAATCCTTTTGGTGAAGAAGTTCCTCCACAACTCAGTCCTAAATTTGCTCTCCCTTACTTTGAGAATATGCCCCCTAAGTTCTAGTTTCACCCACCAGTGGAAACAACCTCCCAGCTTCTATCTTATCTATTCCCTTTATAGTTGTATATGTTTCCATAAGATACACCCTCATTCTTCTAACTTCAAATGAGTATAGTCCCAGCTATCTCCTCACTCTTAACTCCTAATCATCTAATCATCTTCTAATCCCAGAATCCCCTAGTCACATGATATATATGACTGTTCTATGGTTCCCTCGAGTGATAAGAAACATTATCATTAACTTGTTAACTATTTACATGTGATTCCAGACCCACAGCAACGTGGTTGACTCTTAAATGCCAATTGAATTTCGTGATGACCAGCCATTGACGCCCGTATTTCGTGAATGAATAAACAATAAATAAGATGTAAACTACTTGCCTCACATTCACACTCTTCACTCTTCCAACTTTAGCCTTTTGTGAATCATGCCTGCCTTTGATTTAGCTGCCTTTGTCCTCCTCTTCCTGGAACACACTGCCTAAAGGTCTGCCACTCTCCCCATCTTTAATCTATTTGTTGGAAAACCTTCAAAAATAAAAACAATTTGAAAATTCATTCTTTGAATGGAAGTTCTTCCTTCGAAGCTGCTACAGACCTATCTATTTCACTAAACCTTTGGCCTACACACCTAACACTCACGGCTCTTTCACCTACTTTATTTTCTTACACATTATTTGAAGAAACCTTGGGTATTATCGACACAATGATGCAAAATAAATAGAGTAAGTTTGGATTGATGAGATGTTAGCATGTTGAAAGCCTCAAACCCCAACCAAACCTGCTTTGAACCAAGCCACTTTTGGTTTTAACAGAGAATGAAACAGGCGGGAGGACAACCAGCCTGCTCTCCAGTGTAATTCCCCAATTTAATTGATTTAATGAGGCTGTGTGCCTCAGGTTCAACCTACATTTTAAATTTAGAACTTGCCAGCTGGGTTTTTCAGGCTTAAGGAAATCTGACAATTGAAGGGAGTCGAAAATTGTTGGATCCAATACATGAGTACCTTTCAAATACTGCTGTAGCAATTCAGGAGGAGTGCTTTCCCTCAACTCCAGTCGCCCAGCAAGTCGGCCCACATTCCACATTTCCCACCATTTCCAGGATCGGTCATTACCCCAACCTGCAATCCAATGTTTCTCCTCCCCTTCTGTACAATCTGACTCACATCCCACCTCCCCCACCACTGAATCGTAATTGGTGCCTACCCCCATCCCTCCCCTTTCAGGAACTGTATATTTTTTATGCTGTATTATGTCACGTTGTAACGGAGTCAGTGGCTCAGAAACCTATGCACCTGACAAAAAACACTGGAGTGAGTGATTTGGTTGTGGTTTATGGTATGGATCTTGCTCATCCACAAATGGTAGCTGTCCATAAAAAATAATTAGCTCATTTCTTGCCCATCACTGGCACCTTTTTCTCCCTGCCAAGTTCATATAACTATTTTAATTAATTCACAAATAGTCAGCGATCTGATTGGTGGTGTTTTGGAGTGAGAATTTTGAGATGTCACACTTTTAGATATGGCACTTTGAGGATCTGTAATGCTGCAGAGAAACCGTATATATATTTTAATTTGTTCTTGGGATGTGAACATTGCTGGCTGGGCATTCGTTGCCCATCCCTAATTGCCATTGAACTGAGTGGCTTGCTAGGCCATTTCTGTGGGGACAGTTGAGAGTCAGCCACATCACTGACTGGGTCTGGAGTGAAATGTAGGCCAGATGGGGTGAGGGCAGCAGATTTTCTTCCTTGAAGGACATTAGCGAACCAGGTGAGTTTTTACAATAATCGGCAGTGGTTTCATGGTCATCATTAAACTTTTAATACCAGAATTTTATTGAATTCAAATTTCACTATCTGCCATGATTGGGATTCAAACCCAGGACCCCAGATCATTATGCTGGGTCTCTGAATTACTGGTCCAGTGACAGTACCACTGCCTCCCCTTAAACCTTAGGGCTTAATATTTTGGTAGTATAAAGTTATCATAACATAATAAAATTAAACTTGACGGCGGAGTGGGTTAACTGTTATTATGTTAATCTGTGGTTCAGTCTCACATTGTGCAAGCTGCTATTTTAAAATATTGTGTGGTCCAAGAAACACATAAAATTATGTAGTTGCTGGTGGTCTAATGATTGTCATTCAATTAGTTCACATACTTATTAACATTTTGTTTTTGTGCCCAATATTAGGCAATATCTGTTCATAGCATTTTTTACAAGGCCTTTAGAATTGGTTACCTTTTTAAAAATAAAACGTGCACATGTACTTCAATTAAAAGTTGCAAAGTGCTCTGTGAGCCTCTCACTTCTATAACTACATCTAGCTATGTAGGAGCAGAAAATAAATGAAGTGTAGCTGATAGGACTGAAAAAACTAATTTCTCCCAAAGAGCAATTTAGTTTTAGCACACAAAGTTTTAGCACACTGGATTGGTCAAATCCTTTTAGGAGTACTTCAATTGAAGAACAACGTTTTAGCCTTTTCACAACTAGAAGTTCAAAATATTATCATATTTCCAAGTGCCTTGAAAGTTCAATTCATGCCATGCAAAGTAACATTTGTTGAATCATATATCATGATCAACCAAAAGAAGGTACTGCCCACATTCTGTTCAAATTATTTGTGTAAGTGAATGCATATCCAGTGAATTTATTATGAGTCATTCTTCATGACCAGGGTGGGAGCATGGGATAATGCAAATAGATGGCGAACCAATTTATTTTTCCTTTGTAAATGAGACGTCAATTTTACTCTTGCAGGGCAGCACGGTGGCCTAGTGGTTAGCACAACCGCCTCACGGCGCTGAGGTCCCAGGTTCGATCCCGGCTCTGGGTCACTGTCCGTGTGGAGTTTGCACATTCTCCCCGTGTCTGCGTGGGTGCCGCCCCCACAACCCAAAAATGTGCAGAGTAGGTGGATTGGCCGCGCTAAATTGCCCCTTAATTGGAAAAAATAATTGGGTAATCTAAATTTTAAATAAAAAACTTTACTCTTGCTAAAGTTTCTTATCAATTATCAAGGTTCCTTAACCTAAAACACAAGTGCAGATGTTTGAAGGAGTCCTATTTATTTAAAACTAATATATCTCTCTCATGGATTTGCTATAAGAGTACAGTTCCTTAGTTGGTCCTGCAGCAGCCTAAGAGCTGCAGTAATCGTTTACTTATTATGTGAGTACAGAAAAGTTTAACAAAAGATAGCCAGATTTTGATATTGAAAGAAACAGAATGTACAACTGTAGTATTTGTGACACTGCAGGGTACATTTTGGGAGATGATGATCCCAGTGTGAAGTCACATCGGCTAAGGACGTATGAGAGTTTTCTAAGTACTGGTGTGTATGAGGAAACAATTCCCATTCAAAGAAGCTGAAGTAAACTGAGTGACTTTATTGATCTGTTAATAGTACTGACTCGATTGTGTCTGGGAATGTTAGAAGTAAGAAAGTAATTTGATTGGTTTTCTGATAATTGCTAAGCTTTATGAAATTTCTAGTGAATGACTTTGTTTGTGATTGATCTCGATTTAGATGCTTGAGAATGTGCAACCCAAAATATTCTCTTTTGATGGTTTCCGTGGTGACAGGCTTTCTACGAACCTACAAACATGCGAATTGGAGGAGGAGTTGGCCATTTGACCCCATGGCTGATCTAATTGTGGCCTCAACTGCAACCATCTGGGATGGCCACGTCCCGATTACAAAATGGACACTTTGCAAAGAATGCAGGGAAAATGGGAAATGCTGAGAATGCAAGCAGGTGCAAGGTTTATCTGTTCATTAGAGCTGTAGCTCCCAGACAAGACTGATATTTTATTGGAGGAAATCGATAGGAATGATCAAGATGTGGTCCAATTAATTGGGGCCAAGTTCAAGGCACGCCCAAAATGAATGAAATGAAATGAAATGAAATGAAAATTGCTTATTGTCACGAGTAGGCTTCAATGAAGTTACTGTGAAAAGCCCCTAGTCGCCACATTCCGGCGCCTGTTCGGGGAGGCTGGTATGGGAATTGAACCATGCTGCTGGCCTGCCTTGGTCTGCTTTAAAAGCCGGCAATTTAGCCCAGTGTGCTAAACTAGCGCAAAGCCCCTTTTGAGTATAAGAAGGATCCCCCAAGAGAGAATCGCTCTCTTGGCCTTGGCTCTCAGCGAGGAGAGACCTGCCCAGCAGCTGCACCAGAACAAGTAAGTCCAAAGTCAACACACACTACGAGACAGACGCTCTTAGCTGCTACTCCGTACCAGCTCAAACCCAGCAGCCTCAGAACCGGACAATGGCCATTGTTCCTCTGACTGAGTGGGCGCCCGAAGCTAAGTATAGGCTTTAGTAGTAGTGATAGTTTAGTTGGTAGAGTTTGTGCATGAGTATATTTGACTGTATGTGTAAAGAAATGAGCATTGATTTCGAACTTACTAACTGGTGTATCGAGTCTTTGATCATTATTCGGTTTTGAACCTTGTGGCGGGATCGAAAGATACCTGGTGACACTTGAGCAAACGTAATTAGAATTAAGGAAGGCGACCATATTAACCGCCATAAACAGAGCCAATTAAAGAGAGAACACAATGAGCAACATTTACTGGCAACTCCGCCGGGACTCGATTTAGAAGTGGCCTCACCACTCCGAGAGAACCCAAATTTGAATTAAGAATCCAATTAGAAACAGAAAAACCACAAGCGTAAGAAAAATACAGATCAAGCCCCCGAGATTCAGAAGTGTGTTAATGCATGCGTACTAACAGGAATATAAGGTAAACCTGAGAGATTTTGTTGCGTAAAACTGTCGGGAGTTTTGTAGGCCGGAAAATAGCGTAACCCATACCTGTGTTTACATCACCACTTTATCACCCCCTGTTCCAAATTCAGTAGGGAACCTAGATAGAGAAGATGTCAATGAAGGCAATGGAACGCCTTATGAACCCCCAGGAATTCGAGGTCGCAGCGACCAGTAGAGTAGGACAGTGTCCCGTATGGAAAGATGAGATCAGAAAATATCTCAAAGGGAAAGGATGGCCCCTTTGGAGTGAATTCTGCGCCAATGACGAAACAAGTCTCGGGAGTATAGGACATACTTGGTGGGAGAACCTGTCATAGATCCACAAGAAGAGCTTGGGGAAAGCTCGCAAGCCGATGGCAATCGTGTCCTGCTTGGCACAATTGCGAGGCACAGAGGAGGTCATTAGGACGCTCGGTAGAGAGATTGAGGAGAGAGACAGAAATAGTGAGGTAGATGTGAGCGAAGTTGAGAAGGAGAATAAGGAGTTAAGAGGGAAGTTAGCAGCGAGGGACAGAGAGGTGGATGATGCCAAGAGGGCACACCAGTCTTGTCTCGCGCATTTGAGTAGCTTCCAAACCCAATATGATAAGGCCTACCAGGACACGCAACGTGCGGTCTTGGTAAGACAGGAGACCGAGCAACAAGTTGAGAAATTGCAGAAACAGTGCAATGATTTGAAAGCAGCCCTACGAGCACTCCATACTTCCACTACGGAACAAAGGCAGAACTCCGTAGACCACGCAAAGTGCCAGAAGCAAATTGCAGAATTGCAATCTCTGCTTTCTGTTCAGAATGGGTTTCAAAGTACATTTGGACCCCAGTTAGATCAGGAAAACGGCCCTGATTGGCAAAAATTGAATGAAACTGTCCATAGATACGTGCATGGGACATGTACGCAGGAAAAACCCCAGAAAAGGAGAGCACCCCAACCCCCGACTGAACAGGCAGAACATACCCCCATGAACCCTGTAACCACACACTGCAGGGCCTCAGCAGAAGGAGACGCAGATTTCCTTTATACAACCCCGTTAACCGTAACCCAATTATGGGACGCGTGTGGAAAGATTACACCGTTCCTTCCCACATCAGACCCCCACCAGTTTTCGCTAGAGTTAAACAGCAGGCCACCATGTACGGCCTGGACGAGAAGGAGCAAGTGAAGCTCACATTTTAAGCCTAGACCCTTCAGGCGTGGCAGCCCTTCCCAACCCACAGAATGTAGGAGGAGGCAGACTCCAAGAAATGCACACAGCGGTCCTAGATGCGATCGGCTATAACAGAGGAGACCCGGTAGAAGGCCTAAACAAGTGTAGGCAAAAGAAAACAGAGCACACCACAGCGTTTGCTGGACGCTTGTGGATACACTTCACAGCAGTTTTCGGAGAGTTAGCCCGCGCCCATTTGTCCGCAGATAATATGGCCAAATGGTCTCAAATCCTGGTCTCTCACGCGACAGACACAGAGCTTGCACAAATTATGACCCCTCAGATGAGGCCCACAATGAAAAATGGGTTTTGAAAAGGTTGTCCCGCACTTGGGAGCAATCGGTCCAAGGCAAAACCGCATTTATAAAACCTGCGGAAGAACAGGCAGACATGAATCCAGTTAGAGTGCACCAGAACCCCGCATGGGTGAATGAGGGCAGGAACAGCTCACCCCAGTCCAAATCCCAAGAATGCTATAATTGTGGACACCTAGGACACTTTGCACGAGAGTGCAACGTGCCCCAAATGCAGTAGAGAAACCAACAGGTAGGCACCCTAAATAGGAATAGGGCAAAGCCGATCCATAGCTTTAGCGCCCGTTTAGAGAATGCAGACATGAACGCCACCAACTGACAGTGTTCGGGCTCCCCAACTTGGGCCTGTGACACCCTTTGGGACAATTCTGGTAGACCGGTAGTAGCAGGCAAAGTCCGGGGACACCCCGTAGAATTTCTTTGGGACACAGGAGGGTCCCGCACCACACTCAATTCCTCCACGAAGTTCCAATGAGACACGTGGCCCACAACAGACACAATCACACTCAGCGGTTTTACAGGTCATTTACAACAGGGACACTGCACAGTCCCTATAGCGATACAAATAAGTAACATTACAACTAAGCACCCCGTAGTTTTGGTTGATCTGCCCCAGACAGCTGAACATATCCTAGGGATCGATTTTATGAGCTCCCACAACCTTTCTTTTGATCCGGTAAACAAGTGTGTTTGGAAAATGGCAAAGGCAGTACGAGCCCCCGCCACGCTCACAGTTGGAGAGTATGAAAACAGGATTAGCTCAGTGGGAGACTTCTGGTTCAACTCTCGAGCCATTAGTCCAGACAAACAGGTTAGGGCAGTCCTGCAGGAACACAAAGCAGCATTTGCACAGCACAAGCATGACTGCGGCAAATTGGCTGGCTCTCTGCATATTACAGGTCCTGACCCCAGACCCCAGAAGCAGTACGGATTTCCCCAGGAAGCCAAGGGAGAAATCTCAAAGGTAATAGAGAGTTTACTTGACCAAGGCATACTCAGATCAGTAGCCTCCACAAAAAACGCACCCATTTGGCCCATCAGGAAACCGGATGGATCATGGCAACTGACCATTGATTACCGGGAACTGAACAAAGTAACCCCAGCAGCAGCCCCCACCGTAGCCACGAGTCCCGAGACCATGCTCAAATAAGGACTCCAGTCAAAATTTTTTTCGGTTTTGGACATTAGCAATGGCTTCTGGTCCATTCATTGGATAAAGTGTGACAGTACAAATTCGTCTTTACATTCCAGGGACAGCAATATATGTGGACGTGCCTTCCACAAGGCTCCACAAATGGATTAGCAAATTTTTCCCACCCTGATTGTCTGGTCCAGTTTGTACACGACTTGCTACTACAGACAGACACAAAGGGAGAGCACATTTCGCTTCTCGCTGAACTCCTAGGACTCCAAAAAGAGATTGGATGTAAAGTCAACTCCAAGAAGGCCTAGACTTTGAAAGAAAATGTGATTTACTTGGGTACAGTAATCACTCATGGTAAACGCGAGAGCGAACAAAAGAGAATTGACTCGATCGTCAAATTGCCCCTTCCCCACAATGTCTCAGCCCTCCGGTCATTTCTAGGATTGGTTGGCTACTGCCGAAACCATATTGACGGTTTTGCCACTAAAGCAGCGCCCCTATCCGAACTTCTCAAGAAGAAGGCAACTTGGGAATGGCTTCCATAGCATACGGATGCCGTGGATGCTTTAAAAGAGCACTCAGCACTACAGGTCCCAGATCCACTTTCCCCGTTCACTATCGAAGTAGCAAGCACCGACTGAACCCTTTCGGCCATGATCCTCCAGGAATGCCATGACCAATTACGCCACGTAGCATACGCCTCACGCGTTTTAGATCCTGTCGAGCAAGGATTTTCTGCCTGTGAAAGGCACCTACTCATAGTTTTTTGGGCAGTACAGTACTTTGCCTACATTACAGGAATCAACCCCATCATCATTCTCACTGAACACACCCCAACACAGCTATTGTTAGATGGCCGACTTAAAGATGGCACAGTCAGCCAAATCCGCGCAGGCCGTTGGACCCTTCTTTTACAGGGAGGGGACATTACAGTAAAAAGAACCAAGACCCACACCTTCCTTGCTGATAATTTGCAATATGCAGGCACCCCTCATGAGTGTGAGATCATCACCATAAAACACAACACAGGCCCATTTATACCTAAGACACCTCCCAGGAAAGCAGATAGTACACCCCAGAGACCCCAGCCCACAGACACGTGCGCACCCCTGAAACTTTATGTGGATGGCTCCTCCACAGTTTTAAATGGAAAGAGCATCACCGGTTGCGGCATTTATGTCGAGGATGCGCAGGGATGTGCCCTAGATGAGATTTCACTAAAGTTGCCAGGACACAAGCTTGCAGGCAGCAGAACTGGCAGCAATCGCTTATATTGTAGACCACCCCGACTTGTTCCCGACCCCAGCAGACATCTATTCGGACAGCTTGTACGTCTGTAATAGTTTAACAGAATTCCTACCCCTGTGGGAAACGAGAGGATTTGTTTCTGCAGACGGAAAACCCCTACCCTCAGCCCCATTACTCCGACATATCTTAGAGATAGCGAAAGATAGAAAATATGGTATCATTAAGGTTCGCAGTCATCACCGTTCTTCCCCCCCCCCCCCCCCCCCCCCCCCCCACCCCCCGGGTAACATTAAAGCAGACGCCCTAGCGAAGGCAGGTTCCAGGCATGGTTATTTTTGGAACCCCCCCGAAAGCACCCCAGTACACGCAGTTCAGGTCTCACAGACCAACATTCAGGATCTAGCGAAAGCACAGAAGGAAGATGAAAAACTCAGGGAAGTTTTAAAGGGAACTTTCCCAGCCCCATACGATAAGTTTAAAAATACAATAACCATACATGATAGTGTGATTTTGAAAGAAGGCATTTATGTAGTTCCCAGCCAGGACAGGAACCAGATCATTTGTCAGTTCCATGACAATCATGGACACCAAGGCATTGAACCCACCTTAGCCCACCTCAGACCGCTCTGCTGGTGGCCTGATTTAAAAGCCAATGTAACCCACTACGTTGAGAATTGCTTGATCTGTGCCCAGAACAATCCGGACAGACATGCAAAAAAGGCTCAACTTAGTCATACCAGCCCCGTTAATGGCCCCTGGACGAATCTGCAGATAGATTACATAGGACCCCTACCCCCTTGCAGAAATGGCTATAAGTATGTGTTGGTGGCGATCGACACCTTCACAAAGTGGGTGGAAGCTTTTCCATCAAGAACGAATACGGCGAAAACAACAGCTAAAATCCTAACACACCACATCTTCACAAGATGGGGACTCCCCCGCAGTATAGAGTCCGATCAAGTCTCCCATTTTACAGGACGCGTAATGAAAACCTTCCTCACAATTTTCGGCATTAGACAAAAGTTTCACATAGCATACCACCCCCAGTGAAGTGGCATTGTAGAGAGGATGAACAGGACATTAAAAGCTACCCTCAAGAAAATGGTGCAACAGAATAACAACACCTGGGATTCAGTTCTCCCATTTGCTTTAATGCTTTTATGTAACACAGTATCCACGTCCACAGGATACACCCCCCACACTCTCATGACCGGACGCCCCATGAAAGGGGCAGAGTATTTATTAGGATTGGGTTTGGCCAGCCCCGCAGTCACAGCCCTCACACATGAAAATGCTGTACAGCAGCTAATTGACAATATAAAGACAGTCCAACTCGCAGCAGCTGTGAGACTTGGGACACAGAGGAAACAGAGAAAGGCTTGTTTCAACAAAACACTACACGCCACTTAGTTTGCAGTAGAGCAGCAAGTGATGCTTTCCCTATACAACCCCAGTTTATTCCTGTCCCCTAAATTTTCCGGACCGTAGTCCATTTCAGACAAAGTCAGCCCCTCAGTATACAAGATTACATATCCCAATGGCAAGTCTGCGTGGTTTCACATAAACCAGCTCAAGGCTAATGGCTCGCAGAATAACCACACACACCACATCTTGCTCGCAGCAGCAGACGAGCTCGCCCCGCCCACAGATGATGCATTCCTACACTCCCCCAGCCAGTCCATCCCGTCCTCAGACACAACTTCAACTCCACCACCTCTACCTTCCTTCAACCAGCAGCGACAGCGACAGTGATAGCGATACCAATGACGACAGCCACAGCACACCACGTTATGATTATCCCCCTGTACCAGGCCCCACTCCCGGCGAATCTGAGCATGATTCCAGTGACCCCTTCGAGATTACGTACATCAAAGCCCCTGACCCAGACCCACCGCCCGACGATTACAGATTAAACCCTAGTAGCTCCAAGCTCGACACACGATTCTAGCACCGAGACAATTCGTTCAGGCTCATCCGGAATGATGAGATGGACCCCAATTCACCCCAAACAGCTTTAGCAAAATTACTCCAGTCAAGAGTATGGCAGCCGGGAGAAGGTGATGACATAGTGTCTGACTCCCACCAAACGAATCCCTTTGCGGCTCTGTTCGTTATTGAGCAATGAGGTGGCCAGATGATGGTAAAAGGAACCGACGGAGAGATACGATGTCCTTTCTGATGGAACCTGCACCATGTTTGTTGTATGGTTGTTCATTAGTGTTAATGTTTAGTGTTGGTTGTAAATTTGCACGTTTTTCACGGCCCCACTCCACCACTCCTTTAACGCCCACTGGCAGTTAATGGAACAAGTTTGTCCACAGACAACCGTTCAGAGGAACTAGTTTGTCAACAGAAACCCGTTTAGCGGTCTAATTTTGTCCGCAGACAACAGTTTATAACTGCTCTTCTGCTTCGAGGCATGAGATGCATAACTGCAATCCCATGACGACCACATTCTTACCCGTTCTTGTCCGGTCACTCAGGCAGTGGAGAAACGGCACTGGTCCCCACCCTGCCTGAGGACCCCCCCCCGGTCAGTTATGCTCGGGTAAAGCACAAACGGCACTGGTCACCATCCTACAAGGGGATTCCACCCACTTCTTACCCGTCGAGGCCCATACGCACCCGATTTGGAACTTTTGGTTCAAAACTCTTTTGTTTGTTTTACGGCGACCCTTAGGTTGCTTCCGTATGCTATTTACATCCTCAACCACTGGGATGGTAAATCGCACAGGCTGTGAGACGGCTCGCACTGTGTCAGTATTTTCCTCGGATGTCTTGTCCAGATATTCTGTTTTTTAAAAAATGAGGGAGTCACAGATGGTGACCAATTATAAAGGGTAATTGGCAATAAATGACAGACTGACAGACATACAAGATCTTAAGCAAGATAATAACAGATATTATGCTTGTGTTCACAGAACTCCGGAAACTCAGGAACCCCAGAGGAAGAGAAAGAAGAAGACCGACAACAGGAAAGATGAAGACGACCTCCATCTTCTTCACCTGGATCTTAGCGGGATCCCTTCAATTGCGCGCAGACGCTACCCCCCTGACCCCTACCACACAAGCCATGAATGATTCCCACTCCTGCAATACACAGAACCCCAAGATAGTTAGCCCCGCGACAATACCCCGACCTGGTGTGATAAGTTTATCGCCTGGTATTCACTATCGTATGTAGTAGAAGCCCTCTTAGTACTGGCGATACTTTGCAGTGTCGTGCAGACACTTAGAATCAGGAAATGGCGAAGGAGAGCCTACCGCTCTCGCAACCTGGTATACACGTTTTGGTCCCATATTTTCAGACCTCACCAAACCCCCGAACCGCTTGATATGAATTAAACGGATCCGTTTTTCTTTGTGTGTTTTATTCAATAAAGAAACGTAAACTCTGTGCTTGACCGCCAAGCCAGAGACATTTGTGTGTTTCTATTTGTACAGTTAAGATGTTATAGATTATTTTTGGATTGTTTGAGTGAGAATAGTTTATTGAGGATAGTTAGAGCTTCCAGTTTTTAAATTTTGTAATGCATGCCTGAATGTCAAAGCGCCCCATAGAGTTTTATAATAATGTATGTATTTTAAATGATTTTGGTACAATTGTGTTTCATAGGATAGAGCAGTGTAGAGCCTGCTTATGGGTGCCCCGCTTGGTCCGAGAACGAAGACGACGCGGTAATTTGATCCTTCACGCTTCGCGTTGAGGATCACAAGGAGGGAGTGTAGCCATCTGGGATGGCCACGTCCCGATTACAAAATGGACACTTTGCAAAGAATGCAGGGAAAATGGACAATACTGAGAAAGCAAGCAGGTGCAAGGGTTGTCTGTTGATTGGAGCTGTAGCTCCCAGACAAGACCAATACTGCAAAGCCATTACCATACTAATGAGCCATCTCCGGGGACAAAAAGGTAACATTTAAGTAACTGATACTAAGGCAGACACCACAGCGCCACAGGAGACTAGAACAAAGCAGGCCAACGGCCACCTAGGACACTCCCAGCAATCAGGGCAGCCACCCCTTTATTGGAGGAAATCGATAGGAATGATAAGGATATGGCCCAATTAATTGGGGCCAAGTTCAAGGCCCACCCAAAATCACGCGAAGCCCCTTTTGGGTATGAGAAGGATCCCCCAAGAGAGAATCGCTCTCTTGGCCTTGGCTCTCAGCGAGGAGAGACCTGCCTAGCAGCTGCACCAGAACTCCGTACCAGCTCAAACCCAGCAGCCTCAGAACCGGACAATGGCCATTGTTCCTCTGACTGAGTGGGCGCCCGAAGCTAAGTATAGACTTTAGTAGTAGTGATAGTTTAGTTGGTAGAATTTTGTGCATGAATATATTTGACTGTGTGTGTAAATAAATGAGCATTGATTTCGAACTTACTAACTGGTGTATCGAGTCTTTGATCATTATTCGGTTTTGAACCTTGTGGCGGTATTGAAAGATACCCGGTGACTCTTGAGCAAACGTAATTAGAATTAAGGAAGGCGACCATATTAACCGCCATAAACAGAGCCAATTAAAGAGAGAATACAATGAGCAACACAACACAGTCTCACCTATCCCCAATACCTTCTGACTCTTGTTATACCTAGACTTGTTAAACTCCCTTCATATACCTATTTTACCTGTGCATAAAAATGTAACCGCAAAGTCAACAATTGTCCACTGAGTCAAGATTATTTTGCACTGGCATTCATCAATGGGAAGATTCTGGATGTACCTGAGCATAAAATTTCCAAAACAGGGCAAGATTCAGCAAACTTGAGTTAAAGTCCTCTGGATACAACGACTAGAAACATCCCACCGTTCAATGGCACTTTGTTGTTTGGCCTGAGGAGATTCCCTCCATTGAGGCCACACTTAGAGGGACTTCCTGCTGGTGAGAAGCGTGCCAGCAAGAAAGACTCCTCGCAAATCGGGGTGCCGTTTTGGAATGCTGCCCCAATCTTTTCTCCCCTCCCTTTCAGGTGTTCCACCGTTTTTGACCCCCATCTCACCTCCCAACCTGAGGGGGGTCCTGAGAATCACATCTCACCAGCCCACTACCTGGTAAGGCTCCCCCGGGCCCGATCCCTGGCAGTGCCAGCCTGGCACCCGGGCAACCTGGCACTGCCAGCTGGCACACTGATGGTGCCCTGCCAGCCTAGGCGGCATTGCCAGGGTGTCACTCTGGCGAAACCAAGGACCCAGGTACCAGAGGGAGAGCCAGGGTGCCACCCTGCCCTGGCCCCGACCACCCGGTGGACTCCAGTGGCCTGAGAGACCCTCAGGTCCCGTTAGGCCGAGTCCACGTTTGTGTGGACCAGTACTAAAGAGCACACTGGCGCTGTCACCCAGGTTCAGCAGGTAAATCCAGCGAACATATATTTAAATGAGCCATTGAAACTCGGGAGACATTTTGAGTGCCGCGAATCTCGCGACAGGCCTCTTGCGAGATTCAACCGCCTCTTCCCGACATCAAATGAATAATAACTGCAATTTATTTATTAAATACCTGTTCTTGTTACACGTCTTCATTTACAACCTGTTATCATACCAGCTAGTTCCCATTATGATCAGAAAGAATGGGAGGCACAGTGGCGCAGTGGTTAGTACTGCTGCTTCACAGCACCGAGGACCTGGGTTCGATCCCACCCTGGGTCACTGTCCATTTGGCATTTGCACATTCTTCCTATGTATGCGTGGGTCTCACCCCCACAACCCAAAGTTGTCCAGGGTAGGTGAATTGCTCGTGCTAAATTGCCCTTTAATTGGACGAAAAGAATTGGGTCCTCTGAATTTATTTTTAAAAAAGGAAAAAATGATCAGAAAGAATGTGCACTTCCTGCTTGTGTCACTGGGCTATCCATAATTTTGTGTCAGTTATTTATTGGAATTTAGCAGATCGATGAAGGTTTCCAAATGGCAAGTAATTCAAAGTAACCAATTTGCCACACGTTTAATGAGTTTCCAGGAAAAAACACTAAGATGTTGGTGGTTCACCTCCATGGAACAATAAGGTGATTTTCTGTTGGTGGAACGGTTCATGGTCAGATCACCCTGTGCTGACATTGTGCATTATATGTCAGTACAAGGTGGAAAAATAAACTAAAACACTGGAAACTCAATGCAAGATACTTTTTTAAAAAAGGTTTAAAATCATGTTCCAATTATTCAATTATCTAGCAACAAAACTTTATAGTATTTTAGTCAGTAGAAAATCCTTCCAATCATGTGAGCAATATGCATCAAAACCTTGGGAATGTGCCTGCGAGTGAGGCTCCCTGCAGAGATTCAGGCTAATAACCATATCCCTTCACCCTTTGCACAGCATTAGCCATTACCTTCAGGTAAGCAAAACCAGTTTGGGAAAGAGTTAAGTTCTGTTAAAACTATGCAAGTAAACATAATAAAATGTATTTGCCATAAATCCTTCCGTGATTACTTGTATTTTCATGCATTTGCATTTACTGCCTTAAAAAGGATAGGATTAGACCTCCAGTACTATCAGGATGCTTACACAGATTGTTCAACTTGCTTACGTACATATAATGGTTTCAATTATGATCTATATTGTAAACTTCCAATGTTAAATTAAATAGGTACAAAAATACACAGATAAATGCATATTTTAAATTTTGCCACTTAAACAAACATTCCAAGCATGTTATGTGCTGTTTCTCTTTTGCTATGGAAATGCTCCTGAAGTGGAAAGAGTTCACATTTGATTCCATCTATAATGCTTCCATACATAGATGAATTCATTTTAGCCAAATTATTAATTTGGTCCTAATTAATTCGGAGTGTCTCTCATCTCCCAAGGCTGCTTCTTCCTTTGCTGAAGCCACTGCTCTGCAAATACCTTTGCTGGCAGCATTTTTCTCACTACCATTCCCAAGTGCATACCATAATCATGCTAACACTATTAGATATACCCTTGAACGGAATGACCTTGTGAGCCACCTTGTGAATGCCTTGGTTAATGCTTTTGTATGTAAATAAATCCCATATACTCTATGGAATGACAACGTGGCAACATCCATGGAAAACAATTGGACAGGTTTAAAAAACGCTGGTGTATTTATTCAACCACATTTGCGACCCTCAGAGGGGATTTTTGAAGGACATTCCATGAGGGAACTAAATAATTATGTTGGATTTAATGATAAAACAGCATTAACAGGCTTGAGGGACTTTTTATCTCTTTCATGCTTGTTTATATTCTTATGGCATTTTGAAAGAACAGCATTGAGGCCTTACTTAGAATTATCCAATACTGACATACTGGTTAAAGATATTGAGGTGCCTATAATATTTTGTATATAAAAAGCACTTTAATGATTAATTTCCAGAGAGAACATTTAGGACAGGAGCACTAAAAAAAACTGGTTCAGTGTGACGAGTGGAAGACGTTAGGAATATTGGATTCTAAGTATTGGGCAATTTAAGGGTTAAAAGCCGAGAGTTAGAGTGTGTTTGACTGCAGTGGTCGTGTTTTTTAATAATTCTGTTGAGCAGGGCCTGGATGGTTTAGCAGCCAGAAGGTGAAATTGACAAAAGAATATGTTTTTCAGTCTGGCCTAACTGACTGTGGTTTGACTGGGAAAGTCATTGGGAGTTCATGGGCGGGATTCTCCAACCCCCGCCAGGTCGGAGAATCGCCGGGGGTGGCGTGAATCCCGCACCGCCACCCCACCACCCCGACACCGGCTGCCGAATTCTCCAAACCGCGAAACTGGGGTTTTGGCGGGGATGGGAATCACGGCGCGTTGGTTAGGGGCTGCTGGCAGTGACCTCGCTGGCGATTCACCGCCCCGCGATGGGCCGAGCGGACGCCCGTTTTTGGGCAGTCCCGCCAGCGTAAATCAAACCAGGTCTGTACCGGCGGGACCTGGCTCTGCGGGCGGCCTGCGGAGCACTCGGGGGGGGGGGGGGGTAGCGCCGGGGTGCCCCCAAGGTGGCCTGATGATCGGGCCCCACCGATCTGCAGGCGGGCCTGTGCCATTGGGGCACTCTTACCCTCCGCGCCAGCCGCTATAATGGTCCAACATGGCCGGCGCGGAGCGGAAACCCCCTGCGCATGTGCTGGGATCACGCCAGCGCACCCGCGCATGCACCAACCCTCATCAGCCTGCGGACACCCTTCGGCACCGGTTGGCATGGCGCCAAACACTCCGGCGCCGGCCTAGCCCCTGAAGGTGCAGATGATCGCACCTCTGGGTGGCCCGACGTCAGAGTGGTTCATGCTGCTCCTCGGCGCTGGTGTGGCCCGCCTCGCCGTTTAGGGGAGAATCACGGCCAATGTGTTTTGCAGCATTATGATATCATTTAGTTTTCTGTTTGGGGAAATGAAGCCATTGCTGGGTGTAGCCAAGGAATACAGAGAAATATTTTGAAAAGCTTTAGATAGACCTTTTTGAAAGTTTTCATGGGGCACGTTTTTTGAAGAAAGCTTTGGAGAGAGGAGTTGAATTCTGATCTGTCTGATGCTGAGTCCACAATTATCCCACAGTAAGATAATTATGAAAGAGTAATATGGAAATCAGAACAGTCTTGTTTGGGGACAAGGTATAAGGTGAACGACCCAGTATGGCAAGAAGATATTCAGCCAGACATTTGAAGATATTCAGCCAGAGTCTGAAGGGGCTCTACCAGGAGTCCAAATCTTCTGTGAAGCAGGCATTACTTTATGCAATGTGAACATTTAAGATAGATTGAGAGCTGTATATTTCTTTCCTTGTTGTTTAATGGGAAGTTGAGTCGTGGAGCTCGAACACCTTTTGGATTGGATTGGATTGGATTTGTTTATTGTCACATGTACCGAAGTACAGTGAAAAGTATTGTTCTGCGAGCAGCTCAACAGATCATTAACAGATCATTTTGTGTTCCTGAGGCAAATCAGGTGAAATTCAGGGTAAAAGAAGTGTAAACCTTATTTTATGTGTGTCCATCTGAATTTTTCATCCCAGTTTTTTACCCTAAGTTAAAATGATCCTGTATGTGACCAACTGCTCTGCGCAAACTGAGATAGATGTGTTCTGCCTAAATAGGCTGAACATATATTATGTACCTGCGCTTCACAGGGAAGCATTTTCATTGTAAAGTAATTTATTTTTTATGGCGTTTCATTAATGAACTCCTACCCGGGACAGGAATCTTTTAATGAAAGATTACTCTGTAGCCGGGAGCAAGCAAACAATTTATGAGGATGGAAGCATGCAGCTGAGATCATAAGCAAGCCTCATGCAGACTAGTTACAAAGATTTCTATCATCAATTACATAGCAACAGCTAAGAAGGTTTGTTCTCAGAATAATATTAGTGCTTTAACTGCTGAAGCAGATAGCAGCTTTCCTAACACTGGTCTTTCTTATGCATAGGTATCAGTTGATGCACATCACTAATTGAGATTGAATAGGTTGGGGTTAGTTTCCTTGGAACAAAGAAGGCTGAGGTGTGACTTGATTCAGGTGCACACAATTATGAGGGGAAGAGATAGGGTGGACAGGATAAACTTGCTTCCCTTGGCGGAGAATTCTAGATTCAGGGGACACGGATACAAGATAAGTGGCAGAAGGTGTGGAGGGGACATGAGGAAGAACATTTTTATGCAGAGGGTCGTGGGTGTCTGGCGTTTGCTGCCTAAGTTGTTGGTGGAGGCAGGGACCGTAAAGCGCTTTTAAAAAGTACCTGGAACTGCACCTTAAGTGCTGTAAGCTACAAGGCTATGGGTGGGGTGCAGGAATGTGGGATTAGAAAGGGCATCTGGATGACCTCGGGCTGGCATTGACAAGATGGGCTGAATGGCCGCCATCTGTGCTGTCACTTTTCTATGGTTCAATGATTCTATTGGAGACATAACTGCTTTGAATTTAACCCTTGTCTCCAACAAAGTCAGGTGAGGATTACAAAATCTGGATAAAAAATTCTGTCCCCATAAATCTGGGTGCCACCCATATCCGGTGCCAGTAATTTTGGCTAGTGCAGGATAAGGGACTAAAGTCAGAGCCTACATGTTGCCCTACTAATATTTCTGGCACCATTTCAAAAATCTAGTTTAGACTTTCTGCAATTTTGATGGCATCAGTCCTGTTTTGGTAGGTGATGTGAATCACACCATAATATTGGTGTTGTGAACAATGGTTTTGAATCAAGAACCGTATAAAAGGTAAATATTAAAGATGCTACCAACTTTACAGGTCATAATGAAATGCTGTAGGATAAATTTAATATGTTTTTAATACAGTGAGTGATGAGAGGGATTTGATTAGAAAAGGTAAGTGATCATTAAATAGTGTGATTGTCAAATGATTCCTTTGACAATTGGCAAAGCTGGCAAAGGCAAGTGGAAAATTCTCAAGTGACATAGGTGCATTATCTACTGGAGTAAGTGCTATTCTGCATTGTACAATAGTGAAACCCAGATCTGATGGTGTTAACTGTCCCCATTTCTTTGATTTCCTTTTTCCTTTAAGTTAAACTCCGCCATCTGTTTGACTGTTTTTCAAAGCTTTGGTAGATGGCTGAGCTTTTGACTGTGTTTGAAAGGCTTTAATATATTCTGCCCAGGAGGGTCTGTGACACAATTGTTCAGTGGAATTTCATTATGAATCCATTCTGACTTGCAATACACTAGTGGATCCTGCTCAGCAGGGGTTATTGACATAGTTGTCAAGATGAATGACGGTTTGTTCATTTTGACAAGATTATGATTTCTTAAGTGGCTAATGATTTTCTAAGTGGATATTCAAGTAAGATTTTTTTAAATAAGCTATTAAGAAGATGATGGCTTTTCGTAGAATATTCAAATAATGTTTGTAAATTTTGACAAATTTCTGATTGTATCAAAGAAGTCCTGATATTATTATAGCACTTGTGAGTTCCGTTTGTGGAATCTGGGTAAGGGAAGTTATGGTATTGAGGGGTTTGGGGGCCTCATACTCATTCCCAAAACTGGACTAATGTATCTGTAAATGAAGGTAGGCCTTTTAATTTGTCCGCCTTTAGTAAACAGGGCCGACTCCATGGTGTCTGCCACAACAGGATGAAAATAGCAGCAGCAAGCTTTGCTGGGTAAGAGGCTGGTTCATGACTTCGGGAGATCGCCTGACTCCCAATTCCCACCTCAAAGGTGGAAATCCAGCTCCATGTTTCTAACCTTGCATAGTTCTGGAACTGCGATCAGGTCCCAGCCTCCCTGTTAATATTGAGGACAAATAGTTTACCCTGACAGTATTTTGCACCGTTATCACCTTCCGCAGAGACACCCAATTACAATGGTTAGTTCTAAAACACTTTTCCTCAAGTATGGATAAATGAATGTGAAAAAACCCATAAACACAGAGGGTCAAGTGGTCAAATTGCACTTGCTTACAATGTCATGGGCCAGGGTTTAGAAAGCTCCAAAGTACATCATGGAGTTCACCTGACCTACAACTGTTTATTGATTTTGGTTATGAGGAGCACAAAGGCCTACCTTTCAGGTGTTATTCAACAGAGGCCTTGAGCACTTTTAATCAAAAACAATTTAGTTAACATTTTTATAAACACACACAGTAGGCATTTAATAAAAATAATCACTTATTGTCACAAGTAGGCTTCAATGAAGTTACTGTGAAAAGCCCCTAGTCGCCATATTCTGGCGCCTGTTCGGGGAGGCCGGTATGGGAATTCAACCCGCGCTGCTGGTCTTGTTTTGCATTACAAGCCAGCTGTTTAGCCCACTGTGCTAAACCAGCCCCTATCAGTTTTATCAACTACAAACATAAATACCCCACACAACTACAGTACTCTAGAGATAACCATTAATGAATTTCCCCCTTAAACTGTTCCAATTTAATGACAAGATCCTATAAACCAGAAAACCATTTCAAAGGTATGGTCCAGCACACAGCATTCAAGACCTGGTTTAGATGCTCTTGTGTCCTTTTCAAAACAGCAGGTTTTAATTTCTTCCAGAAAACAATTATTGCTTTTCAAGTTATCAAGTAATCTGGAAACAGCTTTTAAAATGCAGAGAGAGAGAGAAAAGACAAGACTTCCTTCTGAGTCTAGCAGCCAAATATGAAAACGAAAGCAAAAAACTCAGAACCACAAAACAGCCCCAAGCCAAAGCAAAAGTAAAACTCAGAGCCACAGCCCATCTCCACCCACACAATGACATCACTGAAGCCATGTGACAAGACAAAACATTTCTTAAAGGGACACTCCCATGGCACTCGTTTACACAGAGGGTAGTGGGTGCCTGGAACTCGCTGCCGGAGGAGTTGGTGGAACCAGGGCCGATAGTGACATTTAAGGGGTATTTTGACAAATACATGAATAGGGTGGGAATAGAGGGATAAGGAAGTGGAGAAGATTTTACTTTAGATGGGAAGTATGGTCGGCGCAGGCTTGGAGGACCGAAGGTCCTGTTCCTGTGCTGTACTTTTCCTTGTTCTTTGTTCTTTGACATCATGCAGGGTGGAAGAACACGCGTTCTACAACTTTGAAGATCATTTCTACTAAGCAGCTGTCTGGTCCAATAAATTTGTGAGTGGATAATTTTAAGCAGAAGGTAATTATGGTGGTAATTTACAATAAAGTACTCCACCATTTAAGTAAGAACAAAAGAAAAATATTTTCAAAAGAATTCTCATCTTTATATGAGACATATAAAACTTGGCTACATTCAAATAGAAAAATAGAAATGTCTAAATTGGATAACCGCTGAAAACAGGTGTGAAAATCACAATGTGTCCATTGAAATCCAGAGTGGCAACTGTATGCTGCCTGTTCATTAGAATAATTTCAGGATGTAGTCAGTGATGTGTTGGGTAGGCTGGGTCTATGTGGACTGCGTTTGATGCAGTGTAGCAAGAGACAGACTTCCAACACTTGATGAGGGGCAACACGATTTTATTTAACAACTAACTATTTTACATGTTCAACTGTGGGTTGACACTATGCTGACTTGACTGGAGACCTGAGACTAGCCTGACCAGACTAACTAACTACCACATGGTGTTTGCACTGGCTAATTCTCACGAGTTCTGTCTGTCTCAGAGGCTGGATCCCGAGAGTGCGGGAAAACTGGTGCCCTCTGGCTTTATAGTGGCCGTGTCCTATCTGGTGATTCGCTGATGTGTTCTGTGTGCTTACTGGTCATCCTGTGTGTCAATCACTGCCTGTCTGCACTCCATCATATACATGGATGTATATTATGACAGTCAGTGCTAACTGGTTTGTTCAATGTTTGCATGTATCAGCAGGAGACCAATGTCATAAACTCTGAGTATCAATTAGAGCTAGCCTGAACTTTTTAAAGGGAATTAGGTGCACTGCAACTGGAGCAGGTACAGAGTCATGCAGAAAATGATTCCGCCATTGTAAAGACTGTGGAATACTACGGCAAAGAAAGTGGATGCCATGGATTCCAGATGCTCCATTGGAGGTCTTCGTGGAGGAGATGGAAAGGAGAGATGTCCAGTATCTGCAGGGAGTCAGGAGGCCCTCTAGCCACATGCTAAAGGTAGTGAGAACTGGGATCTGTAGAATCCATAGAAACAGTGCAGAAGGAGGCCATTTGGCACAGCAAGGCTGTACAGACCCTCCGAAAGAACACTCTACCTATACCAACTCCCTGCTCTATCCCCGTAGCCCCGTGCATTGGTCTTGACCGATCCACCTAACTTGCACATCCCTGGACACTAAGGAGCAATTTAGCATGGCCAAGCCACCTAACCTGCACATCTTTGGAGAGGTCAATATCAGAAGTCAAGCCCTAAGGACCTGGATGTAGGGCTACAAGAACTTCAGTGAAATCACATCTGTCGCTATGGGCAACAAATGTACTTCAAATGCTATTTCCTACCAACCGCACCAGGAGCTTGCAAACACCCCACAAATCTGTCCTCCAGGGTCTTCTAGGCTTGAGATCATCCTCCAAGGACAGCCCTGGTGTCCTGTACTGAAAGTTAGTAGCCTTCCATCAGCCATGCTGCAGCTATTGGGATACTAGGACTACTGGAGCACTAGGACAGGCAAAGGTACACAGAAGACAGACACGGAGAAAATGTCTAAGGGTTATTAGTTTATAGTGATGATTTCATATAGGCATGATTTCATTTTTTTTAAATTAAGAGTACCCAATAAGGAAAAATTTAGTGTGGCCAATCCATCAACCTGCACATCTTTGAGTTGTGGAGGGTGAAACCCACACAGACATGGGGGGAATGCGCAAACTCCACTCGGATAGTGACCCAGGGCCGGGATTCGAACCCAGGTCCTCAGCATTGCCGTCCCAGTGCTACCTACTACACCACTGTGCTGCCCTTTGATTTCATTTATAACTATAGTTGAAATGCTTATTATCTGGGTTCTTCTATTCTGTATTGTGACCAAGTGGACGCTGTGCTGATTAATAATGGAGGAAATTGCGAAATTGTTGGTGATGGAGAACTGAGGTTGCAGCTACCTATTTTGCACTTAAATTATTTCTTCATGGACAGAAAGATGCCGTGTAGGTTTTCTCCCCATTCCTCTCCCTCCTCCTTCTCAATTTCACACCATCTAACTGGTAGAAAGGGCTGGCGCCTCATAGTGCCATGGTTGTATGGTATACAGCAAGCAATTACAAATCATCAGACCCACTCAAATTGGCAATCAGGGTTCCTACAGACTGATCCAAGTAGCAAAATAGTGGTTTCGCCTCTATTACCACCCACGTAGTCGCATGGCTTTCATTGTGCCGCATCCTGTGCCAAGGGTTGTACACGACAATTGCCAGCCATTTGGTTAGTGGCCAGCTCTTGCTACCCAATCCTCACCCTTTGGTTTGCTCTGACCACTCAAATGCAGACGGCACATTGGACTGCACAGAATGAAGGTATCATGATAGCTGTCAGGATGCTGGACATTGACCTGCACCACATGCAACCTGTGGTCACTGTGACACTGAAGGAGTGAAATTCCTTTTGGTTTCAGAGTACCACAGAATCCACATGCTGCAAAGGTGTGTGCACGGTCAATGGCACCCTCCACCTTGGAAGGCCTTCAATCCTAGTACTTTAGATCTCTGTTGCATCACACCTGTAAAGTGGGCCCTTGTGCTCCCCATAACCAAAATCTAGTAAAAGTTGTGGGTCAGATGAACTCCATGAATCACTTTGGTGTTCTCTAAACCCTGGCCCATAACACATGTAAGCAGGTCTGAGGTTGGGAATTCTGCAACAAGTAACTTAGTTGGCCCACAATGCCTCTTCAACAACAGGAGGCACAAATCAAGAATGTAAAGGAATATTCCCCATTTGCCTGGATGACTGAGGCTCCAACAACACTCAAGAAGCTTGACAGCATCCAGAACAAAGCAGCCTACTTGATTAACACCACACCCACCACCTTAAACATTAATTCTCTCCACCACCGACACACAGGGGCAGCCATGCATACCATGTACAAGATGCAGTGCAGCAACTTGTCAAGCCTCCTTCAATGTCACTTTCCAAGCATGTGACCTCTACTACCTAGAAGAACAAGAAAAGCAAATACAGGAGAACACTACCACCTGCAAAATTCCTTCCAAGTCATATAACATCCTGACTTGGAACTATGACTCCATTCCTTTACTGCTGCTGGATCAAAATCCCAGAACTACCTCTCAAGCTGCAGTAACTACACCACATGGACTACAGCAGTTTAAGAATGCAGCTCATCACCACCTTCTCAAGGGCAATTAGTGATGGCTAATAAATGCTGGCCTTACCAATAACTCCCACACCTCGTGGTGTTGCATGCTGATTCACATCTTAATTTGTCTGCTGTTCATACTCCTGCCACACATTAGCTAATGACCTTATCAAGATGTTGTCCAGCATGATTGATTCATGGCACAAGCTCACTCCTGAAACATAAGTTTGATCCACAAACTGCACCCAAATAAGGTGCTCACAACCCAAACATTTTTTGGCAGTTGCAGTGTGTGTGTGTGTGTGTGTGTCAATGTGTGTATGTGTATGTGTGTTAGGGCATGTGTGTGTATACATGTCTGTTTTTGTGTGACGGATAACAATATTTGATGTTTCAGTTCTTGTTACAAGCAGTTTTAAAGTGTTGGCATAGGAAGGAGAGTGTCTGTGTCAATCCGAGATAACTCCCTTGTATGAATTAACTGCATCTAGGCTTTGCCTGTAAGAAAGCATTCATCTGCTTTGACTGAGGAGATTACTACCCATCCCAATCTGTGAGGATAAATTATAAAGCCACTGCATGATTTTTGACATCTCGCATGTTGGTCACTGATTTTATTTAGAAAGGAAAGATGATCAAAGTTGATTGGCAAGGTGTCTCTGGATTCGTCCTGTTTAGCCATTATCCAGCCAACAACATAGAGAACACACTCGTCTATGGCTGCTTTACTGTCTGGTTTTACTTGAACATGCACTGGCATTTTTGTAGGGAATAAAATCAAATAGAAATGAAAAGGCCTATCTAAATCCCCAGTGAGACACCTGCCATCTGCCGTTTTTGTGATATAGGAATATATGGTGTACGATTACGGAGGGACTGAAGTGTCAGGGCAAGAACAAACAACACAAGGGAGTACTGTGTTGGTAGCGAACAAGACCTCTGCCAAGATGATAACAAAGCTACAACGTTCATTACTTCCTTAGCAAAACAACTGAGAGCAATCGCGTACTTGTTTTTAGTAGGATGCAAACTTTAGTTTTTAAAAACTTTTCACTCCTGATTTACCGTGGATTTGACAGCAATCTTATTTTGTTTTGCTTGCTGCTTGACTTTGGAAACAGCTTTGCATAACTTACAGGATAGGACAGTAAAGCCACAATAAATGTAGCATTAACATTTGACTCATGTTAAGTACAGTAATTACTCCAACTCTCAGTAGTCTTGTGTACTACTATAAATGCACATGCCAGAGTATGTCCTATTTTAAGAAGTAATTTGAGGTGAAGCAACAGTTTTTTCAAAACATTTGCAAATTTATAGTTCTTGTTTTTATCAATTAGGCTTCTCGGCAAACTGAGTCAATGTTTAATGAACCTTAAAATAATAGTAAGGCAGTCATGGATAATTAAGGTGAGCCTGCATCTTGCCTTTACTCACAGCAAAAGCTATTTTACTGCCAAGCTATTAGAATTTGTTCAGCTCTCAAATATAAATAAAGGTACTTCAAGATCCAAAAGTATAGAGCAACATGTCATTTCTATAAATCAGCCAATATTTTTGCCTTGATCAACCTCACCACCCCGCCTTCGCAAGTCTCCGGGACTCTGGCTCCTTTACATTAGTATTAGCAGTATTAACACATAAAAATCTGCAATCTTGCTGTGAGCCTCTTCAATGAAATTAGCATTGTTGTTTCACAGCGCCAGAGACCCGGTTCGATTCCTGCTTCGGTCACTGTCTGTGCGGAGTCTGCATGTTCTCCCGTGTCTGCATGGGTTTCCTCCAGGTGCTCCGGTTTCCTCCCACAAGTCCCAAAAGATGTGCTGTTACGTGATTTGGACATTCCGAATGCTCCCTCAGTGTACCTGAACAGGCGCCGGAATATGGCGATGAGAGAATTTTCACAGTAACTTCATTGCAGCCTATTTGTGACACTAATAACGATTATTATTATTATTATTAAAAATTGCTGATCTTGTTCTCTAAGTGCTACTGCCACTTAGGACATGCAAATCATGTCAAAAGGAATTTCAACATGACATGATTTATGGTCCTGACATATGAAGCTACCAGAAGCTGATCCAAAAAGGGAACAAATGAAACAGAGGAGTCAATTCCAGCAGGTAGTGAATTGTTCTCGAACATTTTAAACATTTTCTTCATCTGTCTTTGCAGTAATTCTCTGCCCCACATTCCACTCACACTCTTGTTAGTGTCGGCCAGGGAACAATTTCCAGGATATAAAGTTGTTTTGACATTCAGAAATATGAATTAGATAGATTAGTTTATGAATAAGAACTGCTCACACTTACTCTGCCATTCAACCATTTATAACTTCCTTGGAACCAATACAATAATTATCAAATGCTCAGTCAAAAGATTTCTGTGCATATTTCTTCTGTTTGTTCTTTTAGACCCTTTCCGCCTCTTCTTTTTCACTCAGTATTCCTCCATTCTCTTTCACCACCCCCCCCCCCTTTTTTTCTCTTTCTGTATCCTACTTACCTCAAAAGTTCCACATTTCCCGATCCATCATTTGCCCTGTTTCATTCTCTGTCCTTAATTTGAATCAGTTAAGGAGATCGGCCGTTGGAGCTAATGCCCACAAGGTCCAGATACAATGTTAAAATCATTGTGACGTTGTCAATTTGCATTGCCAGAAATTTGTGGAGTATATTTAATGCAATCTGAGGAAAGAAGTCATATTCTGCAAGACAAGCAAGGACAGCACGGTGGCCTAGTGGTTAGCACAACCGCCTCACGGCGCTGAGGTCCCAGGTTTGATCCCGGCTCTGAGTCACTGTCCGTGTGGAGTTTGCACGTTCTCCCCGTGTCTGCATGGGTTTCGCCCCCACAACCCAAAAATGTGCAGAGTAGGTGGATTGGCCACGCTAAATTGCCCCTTAATTGGAAAAAATAATTGGCTAATCTAAATTTATTTTAAAAAAATATTCTGCAAGACAAGCAATTTCAGCAGTTTTGCGGCTATTATCATCGTTCTTTCGGGATAATGGTGAAGGGAGTCGAACAGGTTAATACGAAAAGCAAGACAGCAGAGTTTGTTACCACCTTCGGCCAGATTTGCCTAATGGATAATCCATCTCCATCTCCTCCTGAGATCCCTACCACCATAGATGTCAATCTTCAGCCAATTCTATTCAATTTACGTGATATCAAGAAGCAACGGAGCGCATTGGATGTATTAACAATGTCCCAGCTGTAGTGCTGGACACTTTAGCCCCTTGCTATCCCACTAGCCAAGCAGCTCCAGTACAGCTACAACACTGCCATTTACCCAACAAAGTGCAGGATTGTCCAGGTATGTCCTATCCACAACAGGATAGATACAATCTGACCGATTATTTCCCCATAATTCTCCTTTCAACCATCAGCAAAATGATAGAAAGCGTCTACAATGCTATTAAGCTCCATGTGGTCACCAATAACCTCCTCACCAGGATCACACCACTTTAGATTTCATTACAACCTTGATCCAATCGTCAACAAAGGTGCTGAATTCCAGAAGTGAGAATGACCGGCCTTTGCATAAGGGCACCATTTGACTGACTAACATGCAGGAGCACTAACACAATCAAGTCAATGGGAACCGGAAGGGAATTCTAACCACTGGCTGGTGTCAGAGCACAAAAGAAGGTGGTTGTAAATGTTGGTGGCCAATCTTCTCAGCCCAGGATATTGTTCTAGAACTTCCTGATGACGGTGTCGAACCAATCACACTTGGCTGCTTCATCAGTGACCATTCCTCCTCGGTGAGAGAAGAATTGGGGATAATAAAAGCAAAAATACTGCGGATGCTGGAAATCTGAAATAAGAACAGACAGAAATGCTTGAACAGCTCAGTGCCCAAAACAACTATCTTCTGGTCTCACCAACAGCAAACTGCAACCACCCCCCAACCTCCTACCCCCCAAACCCCCAATCCCCCCACCCCTCCGCCGCATGGATTCCTCAGCAGCAGATGGTGTGAACAAATGGAAAACCCATCCACAGTGGCATGATCGGAAAAGCCCCACTGCCGGCCAATGATGGGCCACCTCAAAACATGCCATGGAGTGGTGGAAAATCCCGCCCAGCACGTCTGACAGTATTTGTGGAGAGAGAAAGGGGGTTAATGTTTTGATCTGCATGGCTCTTCTTCAGGGTGGCTGCAGGGTGGCGGAATCACTTGTGTTGCAGCTGCTCTGAAGAAGTCATATGGGCTCAAAACATAAACTCTGCAAATCTTTCCAGTGATGCTGCCAGACCTGCTGAGATTTTCCAGCATTTTCTGTTCTCATTCAAGAATTGGGAGTGTTGGCTGATGATTACAAACAGTGCTCAGTTAATTCCCTTCAAAACTCCTCAGAAAATGAAGCAGTCTGTGGTGAATCTGACCATTTCCTCCTGACATTCATCAACATTACAAGCATTGCAACCGAATCCCGATCACCCACCCATCGTCATCAGGACGGCACGGTAGCACAGTGGTTAGCACAGTTGCTTAACAGCTCCAGGGTCCTCGGTTCGACTCCTGGCTTGGGTTACTGTCTGTGTGGAGTCTGCACGTTCTTCCCGTGTCTGTGTAGGTTTCCTCTTGGTGCTCCGGTTTCCTCCCACAGCCCAAAGATGCGCAGGGCAGATGGATTGGCCAGGATAAATTGCCCTTAGTGTCCAAAAGGATTGGGTGGGGTTACTGGGTTATAGTGATCAGGTGGAGCTGAGGGATAGTTCAGGCTGCTGTTTCCAAGGGCCGATACAGACTTGATGGGCCGAATGCCATCCTTCTACACTGTAAGTTCTATGATCATCAACATCCTCGGGTTCACCATTGGCCAGCCACATAAATACTGTGGATCCAATTATGAGCTAGTCAAACGCTGGATACCCTGCTGTGAATAACTCAATTCCTAGCTCCCCAAAGTCTTCCCACCATCTACAAGGCACAAGCCAGGAATTTGATTTGATATTCTTTGCTGACCTGAATGAATGCAGTTCCAACAACCCTTGTTCCAACAACCCTTAAATAGCTTTAGACCATCCAAGACAAAACAGCTTGCTTAATTGGCAGCCTATCCCCACCGTAAACATTCACTCCCTCTACTGCCAGCAAACAGCAGCTGCAGTACATAACATTATAAGATACACTGCAGCAACCCACCAAGGCTTTACTGAAAGCATCTGAGATCTCTACCATCTAGAAGGACAAGAGCAGCAGGCACATGGGAACACCCCGATTTGCATGTTCCTCTTCAAGTCACACACCATCCTGACTTGGAAGTGCATTGCTGTTCCTTCATCGTCACAGGGTCAAAACCCTGAAAGACCCACCTAAAAGCACTGTGCCTTTACCCACACATTGCAGTGGCTTAACCATTACCTTCTCAGGAACAATAAATACCAGCCTTAAGTCCCATGAATTAATAAAAAAGAAAACAATTTTCCTAAACTGGGGAAATCACTTACAACAAGACCTTATTTAAGTAGTCCTGAATAGTGTAGTATAAGTATTAATTAGTTTTTTTTAATGCATTAATTAATTTTAAGTACTACCTCCTTCTTTATAAAATAGTTGGGAACTGGGTGCAAACTTTGTAACCATCTGTACAACTACCAGCTGGGTGGATCAATGAAAAGGCCATTTCCCCATTCTCCAGAACTTTAGGTTTTGGTCTCCATTCCCCTCCCCCCACCTTGGAACACTCTCCTCCTATCAGTGGCCAAGAACATGATCTTGTGGATCCACGCTGAGGGTTCTGCACGGATACGGAAGCGGCAGCAGCAACACCAGCAGAGGAGCGGACCACAGCCTACTTGCACTCTCACTCGTCCTGGAGCCCACTTGACGAGGAGCCCGGTGTGTCTCTGACTCAGATCACCTCCACAACACCCCAGATCCCCCCGGGACCCCTTGAAATGCACAATGATCACAAGCATTATGGGGAAGTGCTGTGAGGAAGATGAAAATGAAAAATGAAAATCGCTTATTGTCACGAGTAGGCTTCAATGAAGTTACTGTGAAAAGCCCCTAGTCGCCACATTCCGGCGCCTGTCCGGGGAGGCTGGTACGGGAATCGAACCGTGCTGCTGGCCTGCTTGGTCTGCTTTAAAAGCCAGCGATTTAGCTGAGTGAGCTAAACCAGCCCCTGATGGTGCCAATAAGCGCCTCCACGCCCTGGAGAAGGTTCACTGGTTCTGCAGGAAAAAGGGACCAAAGGCTACAAAGCTGGCCAGAAACTGGGCAAACGACCATGGCCAGGGGAGAAATTATCACAGGCAACTTTATCATTTTAAAGAACAAAACAATTTAACATGAGTGAGTGTGGGGGAAAATCAATCTCATAGGAACATGATGCCTAAATCTTGGGGATGCATTGCAGTTTTACTTCAGAGCAATCAGGGGAAAAAAAGGGCTGGATTTTCTGATTCGCGACGGCAAAATCACATTCGGTGAGGGAATGGAGAATTCCCAATAACACCCAAATTGGGGACGGCGCCGCTTTCACGATGCTCTGCCCCCTGCCGCACACTGTATACACAGCCTCATGCCATTGCCTGAGACCCGTCCTGCGATGCTCATCCCTGACCGGCCGAGTTACCAACGCTGTGGGACACGTGTGGTCTCACCCTTCATGAACTCAGCGTGGCGGTTGCAGTCTCAGTCCAGTGACGTCACAGTTGGGGGAGGGCCGATCTGCGGGCAGGGGGGGGCTTCATTCGGGGCTGGGGGCACCATGGGGCGGGGCCCAGTGCGCGCGAGCGGTCGAAGGGGGGACTATTTTTGCTGGGAGCTCTATGCTGCCTGGCTGCTAGGGCCCCTGAAGCAGGGAATTGATGGCCATTTTCTGCCAGTTTTCCTGACGTAAAACACCACCGTTTTCAAGCTGGCGTGGGGACTTAGTCTCCCAAACGGAAAATCCAGCCGTATGTGTTCTCTTTAGTTGTCACATCACTGAGAATACAGAAAATTGTGTTTTATTTGTTTCATGCTTATTACAGCCTTATATGTAGGGTTGGAAATGCCTCTGCTGGTATTACATACAATTAAATGGGAGAACAATATAAGAATTTTTGACTTAAGTAGTATTTTCCAGGAATATACAGACTTCTTTAACTGGGATATTCCTTTTTTTTTAGAAGGTATTTTATCAATGTATTTATAATGTTAAAATTTTTAAACAAAGAGATCCAACAAACACAAAGAACCCACAACTATATAATAATCTCCCCCAAGCAGAAACCCTGATTATCATGGTCCATCTAACTACTCCATCTCATGGTTCACCCTTCATTGGTTTTCTTACCCTTATTCGCCACTTCCATGCCTCTTCCTTGCACCCCCCCCCAATCCACCCCCCTCCCCCGAGTGAAGAAATCGATGAATGGCTGCCACCTCCGAGCAAACCCCTGTAACGAACCCCTTAAGGCGAATTTGATTTTCTCCAACCTGAGAAACCCTGCTATGTCGCTGACCCAAACCTACGACTTTGGAGGCTCCATGTCCCTCCATCCCAGCAGAATCCGTCTCTGGGCCACCAGGGAGGCAAAGGCCAAAACATCGGCCTCTCTCCCCACCTGGGCTCCCGGATCTTCCGACACCCCAAGTATTACCAATTCTGGACTCGGAGTCACCCTCCCTTCCACGACCTCTGACATGACATCTGCAAATCCCTGCCAAAAGCCCCTCAACCTCGAACACGCCCAGGACATATGCACATGATTCGCAGGTCCTCCCCCACCTGCCCTCCACCTCCTCAAAAATTTGCTCATCCGGGCCACAATAATATTAGCCCTGTGGACCACCTTGAATTGGATCAGGCTAAGCCTGGCACATGGCAAGGATGCATTAACTCTCCTCAGGGTTAACTGGGATATTCCTGTAAATCTATTTTAAATGTCACTGAAACCAGCAACCAACCCCACCCCGATCCAGGCTTAAAATTAATATATAAAATTTGATAAATATGGTGACAAATCAAATGACTTTTGAGCAGTGGGATCTTCAGGTAAACAAGTATACTATTGCACAAACTCAATCAAAGATTCTGAAATAACCTAATCAGTGCATCATATATCACCGGATTAGAAGATAAGTTTCTTCTGATTAGCAAAAACTATCAGATTTTAAACGTGTTTTTTCTAAACTCGGAAATAAAACCAGTATATAGAAATAATCTACATAGTATGTGACAGAAAATCAAAGTACAAAGTCTTTTTCATGGATTCCTGACCAGAACACTATAACAGTGGATTTTTACTGACAGTAAAAGCTGTGCTGCACTATGAGTTCAGAATTTAGAAGAGGTGCTTAATTTCCAACACTTCAGTTGAGAGCTGCTAGTATTATTAGCTATCAACAGCCAGCATCACTGATAAACTATTGATCTTTCAACAGCAACCTGTCAATTAAGATAAGATGCTGCATCCTGCAGCTGTACCTTACGATGCAATCAATTCTCTAGTTTATTTATATAAATTAAAAGATTATAGTATTCTTAGTAACTAGCTTCGAAGCACTGCTCAAAAAATCTGTACAGTGTGCACTCTAGATCGTATGCTCAAAAATTAATGACACTTTTTCCCAATAGGTCTTTCATCATAGTTCATGGCTGAGTTAGAAGAAATTAGGAGTACATGAAGATCAGAGGGCTTACTTTTCCAAGTACGGTTAAAACATGGAATACCTCAAGTGGTTATTGAGGTAAATGTAATCTGTCACATTAAAGAAGTTAGATGGATGCTTGGAGAAGGAAATCAAGAAAGGGAACAGCAAAAGCATAGGGGCAGGAAATGGGGAGAGAGTAGATAAATCCTTGGTGTGAAGCATTCAATGACTTGAGTTTAAATTTCCATGATATTTACTTGTGTTCTGCTGTTCTTAATAATGGAAAAGTTAATTGGACAGGATGTAAGATGTACTGCCAATTTGCTATCAGTCATTTAGGTCACTGCCTAGATCAATTTCATACCCGTGCGTTTATAGCACCAGCAGAGCCTAGTGATGCAGAAAAGTCAATAACTTGATAATAGTTACAGAATGCAATAAGGGTTAAAGTAGATTGGAATGGGGCACTGTTCCGATTCTTGTTTTAGATACCAAACTGGAGGGTCTAGGTACCATGGTGGAAGAATGTAACACAGTACAAGATGACATTAGAAAAGTTGCAGGTGAGTTCAGAGGGGGGAGTTGTGCAATGGTATTGTCAATGGACTAAGCATCCAGCCACTGAAGGGGACCTGGGTTCAAATCGCAACACAGCAGGTATGAATTCAACTAGAAATCCAGAATTACAAATCTAACGATGATCAAGAAATAATCGTTGGCACTGTCCATCTGGTTCACTAATGTCCTTCAAGGGAAGGAAATCTGCCATTCTTTATGTGGCTCCAGATCAATGCAGTTGACTCTTTAATGAAATGGCCTGCCAAGCTATTCAACTGAAGGGCGATTAGAGATGGGCAATGATTGCTGACCTATGAATTTTTTTTAAGTGGTAAATGAACAGGTAAATGTAATTGGTTAGGCATAATAGAAACATTACTTACACCTCGGATAACAAATTGAATTGGGTAAAAGAGCAAAGGGATCTAGGGATACAAATGAAGTATTTCACTGCTAAGTTTACATTAGACTCCCAGTTAAGCTGTTGACATATGATTTAAATATGTTATTGAAGTATCCTGTCATCACATAACAAGCTACATCATACAAATGTCACCTTGAGGTTAAGCAGCCAATTCAGGATGCACTTCCCATTTAAAACACTTTAATCCCCCTCAACACACTCCCAACCATCATGGGAGCCAAAAATGAGGCCAACATTTCCAAATCACAGGGCAAAATTTTATAACCCCTCCTTACAGTGAGATTTTCTGGTCCCATGGAGGCCCATGGAGTTTGGAACGGCTCGTCGCATTTTCCGACACCAGCTCCACCCCCACCACCACTGGGCCATGAGATTCTGCCCAGAGACACAAGAATAGTGGAACTTACTGAGGGTTTTTTGTATGCCAAAGTAATAAATTACCGAGAAAAAAGAATGAGGATAAATAGCCATTACCGTTCATACCACAGGGCTAGAGTGAGATGGGCAGCTAATGTCTGCTTGTGTTCTTATAATGGGAGGAGGGGAATGGTTGCTGATTTAGTGGTACAAAAAATCAATTTAGACAGTGGTGCAGGGCTAAAAATTGATTGAGGACTTTTGTGTGCAGTGCTGTGTTACAAATTGGAAGCAGGAAAGGGAGAGTGGGAGGTCTTTGTGTTCTATTCGTAGCCTATTTCTTTCTCTTTAGAATTGGTGTCTAACTGCTCAAGCCTGAGCAAAAGTCCTCTTTATTACAGAAACTGGATTCAATAAGCAACCCAAAGATGAAATGCGAATCGAATATCATGGGCTGGATTCTCCGCGAACCGGCAGGGTGGGCCACTCCAGCACCGAGGAGTGGCGTGAACCACTCCGGCGTCGGGCTGCCCCAAAGGTCCGGAATCCTCCGCACTGTCAGAGGCTAGACCGGCGCCAGACTGTTTGGCGTCGCACCAGTCGGTGTGGAAGGGCTTGGCACCACGCCAACCAGCGCCGAAGGGCCTCTGCCGGCCGTCGCATGTTTGCGCATGCGCGGGAGCGCCCGGCGTCATCCCAGCGAATGCGCAGGGGGGGTTTCTTCTCCGCACCGGTCATGGCACAGGTTGACAGCGGCCGGTGCGAAGGGAAAGAGTGCCCCACGGCACAGGCCCGCCCGCGGATCGGTGGACACCGATCGTGGGCCAGGCCACCATGGGAGCACCCCCCGGGGCCAGATCCCCCCCCCCCTCCCCCGAGGACTCTGCAGGCCGCCCGTGGAGCCTGGTCCTGCCAGTAAGGACCTGTCGTAATTAACGCCGGAGGACCCACCGAAAACGGGCGGCCACTCGGCCCACTGTGGGCTGGAGAATCGCCGGGGAGGCCGCTGCCAGCAGCCGCCGACCTGTGCGCCGCGCTTCCCGCCTCCGCCAAAACCCCGGCGCCAGAGAATTCAGCAGCAGGCGGGGGCAGGATTCACGCTGCCCCCCGACGATTCTCCAACCCGGCAGGGGGTTGGAGAATCCCGTCCCATGTCCGTGTCCTGGGTTTTTGTGCACTTAAAGTAGGAACACAATCTTCCTGTTGTATTTTGAAATCAGCAAGAATCGAGACAAAACATCAGAATCAAGCAGTCAATTGGCACCAGGCTTTCCAGACTGTATTGACCAGAATTTCTGTTTGATTTGTAATTCATATTACAATTTTTGCCACCGATCACGCCTACTTTTCAGCTTTTCTTACTGCGTTGCATCTCCAAATTACTTGTGCCCATGACTAGGTAATGATGTTTATGATATCATCACCTGGAACAGAGATTTTCAAACTCAGGGTCTCAACCTGCGGGTGGGTCACGGGCGGGTGTCGGGAGGGTTGTGGAGCGATCAGTAGCGGCATTCCCGATCATGGAAATAATTGTCCAATGGCTGTGGCCGGCTTTTAAGAATGCCAGCCGTAGGCAGTCCCCGATTGGCTGCGGTGTTTGAGGGGACGGGGCGGTGCGAGGCTGGGCTGTGTGCTGGTCATCAGTGGCCATAGGGACTGACAGACGGCCAGGTGGGCTTGTGATGCTAATGGTGAAGGCCCCAGCTTGGAGTTCCGCTCTGAGTGCTGCTCGGCTCGTCCCCTGCCACTAATCAACAGTATGTGACCTGCAGCTCCGTGGTCAAGCTGCTCAACAGCCGGCACAACGTTCGTTTGCCCTCGCGCGATGTGAAGTATGGGTCAGAAAGTGGCTAGCAGTCTGTGACTGGGGTAGATGTATCTAACGACAGTAACAGCTACTGGACAGCGAGAGGGAAGCCAGGCCAGATTTGCCAGCAAGGAATACCGAGCAAATGAAGCCAGTCAATCCGCTGACACATGGCAACACTGGAAGAAACTACGCAGTCATCATTGTGTTACCATTCTCTGGAAATCAGGAAGTAAGTACTTTTCGTGAGTATGGAGAATGAGGCGACTTGGATATTCAAATAGTGCAATGCAGTAATAATAATAATCGCTTATTGTCACAAGTAGGCTTGTCACAAACCTATGCTGGTTTAGCACAGGGCTAAAGAGCTGGCTTTTAAAGCAGACCAAGGAAGGCCAGCAGCAAGGTTCAATTCCCGTACCAGCCTCCCTGAACAGGCGCTGGAATGTGGCCACCAGGGGCTTTTGACAGTAACCATTCTAGCCTATTTATGACAATAAGCAATTTACATTTCATTTTTCAATTAAGGTACTGTAAGAAGCCCCTAGTCGCCACATTCCGGCGCCTGTTCGGGGAGGCCGGTACAGGAATTGAACCTGCATTGTTGCCTTGTTCTGCATTACAAGCCAGCTGTTTAGCCCACTGTGCTAAACCAGCCCCTAACCCAGGAGCCCAGTAGAACCTGAAGGAATTACTGTGCCATTGTGTGTGTTTGACAAGTTACTCAATCTCATCTAAAGTCATAGTCTGTAAAGTAAAAACAAGATTGTACATTTTTCTAAATAAAGAGGAATATATTTAAAACAAAGTTTGTGTGGAAATGTCAGGATGCACGTGTTCAACTGAAATTGCTTTAATTTTCAGTATTAAAAAGTCATAAACTTGGAAACATTAGGTATTAGAAATAAAGTTTTGACATCAACAAAAAGATGTTGGCCACAAACGGCCTTTAAACGGCCTTCTGTCTTTCCACCAGAAGCGGTGGCAGAGAGTAGGTCATGTGCCCGGCACGTACACTGACATCCTGTACGTCTCTGCTAAGGGTGGTGGAGAAATTAATCCATTTTGTAGCTGCCAGCAATTAACAGGACTGCGTGAAGAACTGAAGATGAATTGTTTGTAATAAGGAAGAGAGGGCCCGAGACTCAAACAGGACTGAATCGGCTGGAGACAGCTTCACAGGAGAGTCCACAACAGGGCAGCACGGTAGCACAGTGGTTAGCAGAGCTGCTTCACAGCTCCAGGGTCCCAGGTTCGAGTCTCAGTTTGGGTCATTGTCTGTGCAGAGTCTGCACATTCTCCCCGTGTCTGCGTGGGTTTCCTCTGGGTGCCCCGGTTTCCTCCCACAGTTCAAAGATGTGCAGGTTAGGTGGATTGGCCACTAAATTGCCCTTAATGTCCAAAAAGTGGGGTGGGGTTACTGCGTTACATAGAACATAGAACTGTAGAGCACAGTACAGGCCCTTCGGCCCATGATGTTGTGCCAAACTAGTCCGAAACTAAGATCAAATCAACCTACTCCCAATAATTTTAGTGCACTCCATATGCCTATCCAATAACCGCTTGAAAATTCCCAAAGTGTCCGACACCACTACCATAGCTGGGAGTACATTCCACGCCCCAACCACTCTCTGAATAAAAAAAATGACCTCTGACATCCCTCCTATATCTTCCACCATGAACCTTCTAGTTATGCCCCCTTGTAACAGCTACATCCACCCGAGGAAAAAATAGTTGAATGTCCACTCTATCCCTCTCATCATCTTATACACCTCAATTAAGTCACCTCTCATCCTCCTTCGCTCCAATGAGAAAAGCCCTAGCTCCCTCAACCTTTCCTCATAAGACCTACCCTCCAATCCAGGCAGCATCCTGGTAAATCTCCTTTGCACCCTTTCCAATGCTTCCACATCCTTCCTATAATGAGGTGACCAGAACTGCACACAATACTCCAAATGTGGTCTTGTACAGTTGCAGCATAACCTCACGGCTCTTAAATTCAATCCCCTGTTAATAAATGCTAACACACTATAGGCTTTCTTCACGGTTCTATCCACTTGGGTGGCAACTTTCAGAGATCTATGAACTCCGAGATCTCTCTGCTCCTCCACATTCTTCTGAACCCTACCGTTGACTCTGTAATCCGCATTCAAATTTGTCCCACCAAAATGAATCACTTCACATTTATCAGGGTTAAACTCCATCTGTCACTTTTCAGCCCAGCTCTGGATCCTATCATTGTCTCTTTGCAGCCTACAACAGCCCTCCACATTATCCACTACTCCACCAATCTTGGTGTCATCAGCAAATTTACTAACCCAACCTTCAACTCCATCATCCAAGTCATTGATAAAAATCACAAATAGCAGAGGACCCAGCACTGATCCCTGTGGTACACCACTGGTGACTGGGCTCCAGGATGAAAATTTACCATCTACCACCACCCTCTGTCTTCTATGTGATAGCCAGTTATTGATCCAATCGGCCAAATGTCCCTCAGTGCCATGCCTCCTTACTTTCTGCATGAGCCAACCATGGGGCACCTTATCAAACTCCTTACTAAAATCCATGTATACAACATCAACTGCTCCACCTCTATCTATGTACTTAGTTACCTTCTCAAAGAATACAATCAAACTTGTGAGGCAAGACTTACTCCTCACAAATCCGTGCTGACTATCCTGGATTGAGCTGTATCTTTCCAAATGATCATAAATCCTATCCCTCAGGACCCTTTCCAATAATTTACCTATGACTGAAGTGAGACTGACCGGCCTATAATTCCCAGGGTTTACCTATTCCCTTGAACAAGGGGACAACATTTGCCTCTCTCCAGTCTTCTGGCACTATTCCTGTAGACAGTGAGGACATAAAGATCAAAGCCAAAGGCTCTGCAATCTCATCCCTCACCTCCCAAAGGATCCTAGTATATCTCCAATCAGGCCTAGGGGACTTATCTATCCTCAGGCTTCTCATAATTTCTAACACATCTTCCTTCCGAATATCTACCTCCTCCAGCCTACCAGCCTGTATCACACTATCCTCCTCAACAGCATGGTCCCTCTCCTTTGTGAACACTGAAGAAAAGTAGTCATTTAGGGCCTCTCCTATATCTTCAGACTCTATGTACACGTTCCCACTACTGTCCTTGACCGGCCCTAACTTCACCTTGGTCATTCTTTTATTCCTCACATAAGTGTAAATAGCTTTGGGGTTTTCCTTGATCCTTCCCGCCAGGGACTTCTCATGCCCGCTCCTAGCTCTCCTAAGCCCTTTCTTGAGCTTCTTCCTAGCTATGTTGTGTCCTCAAATGCCCTAACTGAACCATGCTTTCTCATCCTTACATAAGACCCCTTCTTCCTCTTGACAAGACATTCAACCTCTTTTGAAAACCATGGTTCCCTCACTTGACCATTTCGTCCCTACCTGACAGGGACATGCATACCAAGGACATGCAGTATTTGCTCCTTGAACAAGCTCCACATCTCAATTGTGCCTATTCCTGACAGTTCCTGTTTCCATCTTATGCTCCCCAATTCTTGCCCAATAGCATCGTAATTACCCTTTCCCCAGTTATAAACCTTGCCCTGCCATATATTCCTATCGCTCTCCATTACTATAGTGAAAGTCACTGAGTTGTGGTCACTATCTCCAAAGTGCTCTCCCACAACCAAATCTAACACTTGGCCCGGTTCATTACCCAGTACCAAATCTAATGCGGCGCTGCCTCTTGTCGGTCTATCCACATATTGTGTGAGGAAACCCTCCTGCACACACTGGATAAAAACAGCCCCATCCAAACTATTCGAATTATAGTGGTTCCAATCAATATTTGGAAAGTTAAAGTCACGCATGACAACTACCCTGTGACTACCGCACCTATCCAAAATCTGCATTGCAATCTTTTCCTCCACATCCCTCTTACTGTTTGGGGGCCTATAGAAAACTCCTAACAAAGTGACCACTCCTTTACTATTTCTAACTTCAGCCCACACTACCTCAGTAGACAGATCCTCCTCAAATTGCCTTTCTGCAACCATTATACTATACTTGATTAACAATGCTACTCCTCCATCTCTTTTACCACCTTCCCTAATCTTACTGAAACATCTAAATCCCAGAACCTCCAACAACCATTCCTGCCCCTATTCTATCCACGTCTCCGTAATGGTCATAGTCCCAGGTACCGATCCATGCTTCAAGCTCACCACCTTATTCCTGATTCTCCTCGCATTGAAGTAGACACACTTCAAACCACCTTCATGCCTGCAGGTCCACTCTTGTGACCTTGGTACCTTCCTCAGTACTGCACTAATCTCAACTTCCTGAACTCCAGCAATGCTATCCCCTGGACTACAAATCAGTTTCCCATCCCCCTGCCAAATTAGTTTAAAACACCCCGAAGAGCTGTAGCAAATTTCCCTCCCAGGATATTGGTGCCCCTCTGGTTCAGGTGTAACCCATCCTGTTTGTACAGGTCCCACCTTCCCCAGAATGTGCTCCAATTATCCAAGTAACTGAAACCCTCCCTCCTACACCATGTGTTTAACTGCACTCTCTCCCTGTTCCTCATCTCGCTAGCACGTGGCACTGGCAGCAAACCAGAGATGAAAACAAGGTCTGGCTCTCAGCTTCCACCCTAGCTCCCTGAATTCCTGTTTTACATCCCTGTCCCTTTTCCTATCTATGTCTTTGGTATCAATGTGTACCACGACTTGTGGCTGCTCCCCCTCCCCCTGAAGGATCCTGAAAACACGATCAGAGACATCACGGACCTTGGCACCCGGGAGGCAACACACCAACCGTGAGTCTCTATCATTGCCACAGAACCGCCTATCTGTACCTCTAACTATAGAGTCACCAATAACTAATGCTCTCCTGTTCTCCCCCTTCCCTTCTGAGGAACATTGCACTGCCCTCTCTGCCAGCCCTTCCATTTATCCACTTGACAATTACAGAGAGAAAAAAAAAGCTTAGCTGATTTTCACACTCCCCGCAGGTTAGAGGTGGTGGAAGGGTGGAGAGAGGAAAAGGAAAGAAAAGCTTACCTCACCAACTCACCACACAGTCTTTTTTTTTTTGGTTAGAGGAGGAGGATGGGTGGGAGACACTACCTGTGTAGTGTCTCGGGTTTAGCCACTGCCTGAAATATATTAGTTCTAGAAACTCACCCGACAGCAGCTTTCCACAATTCACTCTTCGCAACAGCCAATCAGCGTCGCCGCTCTGCTGCCCTCTGCGGGATACTTGCCTCAACTTGTCCCCGCAGTCTATCCTTACTGAGAGCTCCTTCTATTCGCAGTAACTGCACCTGAGGCAAATCACTCCCCGCAACAGCCAATCAGCGTCGCCGCTCTGCCGCCCTCTGCAGGGTTACGGGAATAGGATGGATTTGTGGGCTTGGGTAGCATGCTCTTTCCAAGAGCCGGTGCAGACTCGATGGGCCTTATGGCCTCCTTCTGCACTGTAAATTCTATGATTCTATGACACAACAAAGAAGTGCTGGTGTTAGCTGTATGCAGAGCTCCAGGGCCTCTGGTGAACAACCCATTAAGAAGAAACTGAAATTGGGAACAACGCAGGAGAAAGATGATTTCTTGAGGTATGGCTTTAATTGTGCCAATGCAAATCAGGATGCAAAGCACGTGTGTGTTATATGCAAGAATATACAGACAACTGAAAGTTTAAAACCCTCAAAACTTCAAAGACATTTGAAAACTAAGCATGGTGAGTTTGAGGACAAACCTCTTGATTTTTTTCAAAGGATGCAGTGAGAACTTAATGCGTCAGCTGAAATCCTCAGCAGAAATGTAACATTGAATGACAAAGCAAGTGAGATTGTGAGGACCAAGCAGGCTTACCTGTCACATCAAATGATAGCAATAATGGTCGGCTGGCATGGGTCCCGAAGGTCGGTCGTTTGGTAAAAGTGGGTCTCGAGGGGGAAAAATGTTTGAAAAAGAGTGATATAGAAGATAAACCCTTAAAATGCTCATTGCTTTATCAGCCAATTTAGCAAAGGCTTTAAATGTTACTCCCTGTGCATGGTGGCCTCCTTCTGCCTGCTAGCCACCTACTGTTTCCCACTGGTTTTGAGAAGGAGACTGACAATTTATGCCCAGATCACACACTATTGCTATCAAGGTGATTAATAGCATTAATGAGCCAGATGTGTTTTTGTGACATTCGACAATAGTTTCATAGTTGTCATTAGATTTTTAATTCCAGATTTATATTGGATTCAGATTTCAATATCTGTTGTGGTAGGATTGGAACCCTGGTCCGCAGAGCACTACCCTGGTCTCTGGTTTACTAGCCCAGTGATAATACTGCTACACCTTTAATGTATCAAACTCTCCTGAGGCAGCTCACAGGAGCAAAATTAGACACCAAGTCATATAAGCGGATATGAGAGTAAGTGACCAAAAGATTGGACAAAGAGGTACGTTTTAAGAAGTGTTTTAAAGGGTAAAAATGACTGAGAAAAGTAGAAAGATTGAGGGAGGGCTATCCAGAGCTTAAGGCCAAACAGCTGAAGGCACGACCATCAATAGTGAAGCAATTAAAATTGGGGAAGCTCAGCAGGCCAGAGTTAGGTGAGCGCAGATATTTCAGAGGGTCGTGAGGTTGGAGGAGTTTACAGAGATAAGGAGGGATAAGGTCATTGAGGGATTTGAACATATGGTTGAGAATTTTAAAATCAACATGTTGCTTGATCAGGATATTTCATAGGTAGAGCAATCGGTGAATGAGACCTGGTGTGAGGAAGGACACAGGTAGCAGAGTTTTGGATGACCTCATGTCCGTAGAAGTTGGAATGTAGGATCCAGCCAGGTGTGTGATGGAATAACCAAGTCTAGAGATAACAAAGACATGGATAAGAGTTTCAATGGCAGAAGGGCAAAGGCAGGGACGGAGTTGGGTGATGTTATAGAGGCAGAAATAGTCAATCAGACTATTAAAAGCTCATTTTGGGGTCAAAAATGAAACCAGGATTGTGAAGAGTCTGATTCAATCTCCAGATATTTCCAGGGGGAGGATTGGCAGGTAATGAATGGAGCTTCTACCCAGGAGCAAAGGCGATGCTTTCAGTCTTCCCACTACCTAATCACTTATCAATTGAGAGAAAGTAGGGTGTTGGGGAAAGGGGTGGTGAGGTAAAGGTAGATGTAATCAGCATACATATGGCAACTGACATGTTTCTGGATGATGTCACCAAGGAACAGCATAGCATGTAGAAGAGAAAAAGAGAGGGAGCCAAGCAGAGATTCTCAGTGGACATCAAAGGTAACTCTGGGGGAATGGGAAGAGAAGTCATTGTTGGTCGTTTTCTGGCTATGATTCGTCACATAATAATATTGACAATAATAATCATCTTTATTGTCACAAGTCGGCTTACATTAACACTGCAATGAAGTGACTGTGAAAAGCCCCCAGTCGCCACATTCCGGCGCCTGCTCGGGTACAGAGGGAGAATTCAGAATGTCCAAATTACCTAACAGCATGTCTTTCGGAACTTGTGGGAGGAAACTGCAGCACCCGGAGGAATCCACACAGACACAGGGACAACGTGTAGACTCCACACAGACAGTGACGCAAGCCGAGAATCGAACCTGGGACACTGGTGCTGTGAAGCAACAATGCCAACCACTGTGCCACTGGCATAAGAATGGAACCAGGCAAGTGCAATCCCTCCCACTGGATAATAGTGGAGGTTTTGGAGGAGAACGTTGTGATCAACTGTGTCAAAAAGTGCAGAGAAGCTGAGATGGAGAATAAAGGATACATTTTCACATTCACATGGATTGTAATTTGTGAGTTTTCTTTCTCGGTTCTGTGGCTGTGGTGTAAACCTGGTTGGGGGAGGTTAAAGCTTAGAGTTCTGGAAAGATGGGCATGTCACTGGGAGTAATAACACATTCAAGGAAATGACTGAGGAAAGAGAGGCTGGAGAAGGGACAGTAATTTTCAAGGAAGAGTGTTGATAACAGCAGATTTGAAGTCGGGGAGAATTCAGTTTGAAAAGCGAGATTAAGGGAGAAAGGGCCAAGCATGGCAGTGGTTGGCCAAACCTCCCTTGTGGCACCTAGGGGAGCATTCCTGCTCCTCCTGGCCCATTTCAGGTGCAACGTGACTGAATAGCTTCCCTCTTTTCTCTCAGTTGATTAGAATAAGTGTTTTCTTAATGGCAATTCAACGAGTGCTTAACTGTTTAAGTGCTGCAACTGTAGAAGACACCCACAAGTATACGTCGAAGTTTTAAAATATATATTTTTATTCAAATAAGGATATACATAACAACATATGAACAATCGATCAATAACAAAATAAACAAAATGCAATTCTCTCAATTTGAGATTTTTTTTCTCTTATTTCCAGTAAACCTTTTATTTTTTCCTCCCCCCTAATCCCATCTCCTCTCCCTCCCTCCCTTTACCCACTGGCAACAGACAGATGTGTAAATAGAGACAAGAACAGCTTCCAGCTCATCCAGAATTCCCCATCTGAGCCACAAAGGGGAAATTTAATTTTCTCAAGTTTAACAAATTCCGCAACACCCTCCAACCATGTCGATATTTCTGACTTCCATTCTAATTAAATTCGCCTCCGGGTGATCAATGTGGCAAAGGCCACCACATTGGCTCCTTTCTCTTCTATTAGTCCTGGTATTTCCGACACTTCAAAAATTGCATCAAGAGGTCACAGTAATATTTCCACCTCCACAATTTCTGATAATAGTTTAAATACTGAGGTGCAAAAGTTTTTTTAATAAAATAGGAAATAACATTTATTGTACTCAATGTCCAATCTAAATAAAATAATAAAAATGCTCCAACTTTCACACAAATGTGCATTCAAGAGTTCACACACACTGGTTACAAAATGGAAGCATTAGCTAAAAGGTTTAAGAGTCCAAAATATGTCAATTGTTTATGGATTTGGTCGATTGATGATTTGGAAGGTTTCAGACTGGGCTTCTTGATCTCTCTGGATCTCTCTGATTTAAAGATGCTGATGGGTGGTCTGTATCTCTATTTCTAGAGGCAGCAGCAGCTGCTGGTTTTATAAGGTGCTGCCCATGGTGTGTAGCTAATCAAGAACAGGCAGTGCACGAGCCTACAGCGTGGCTGAAGAGAGAGCCCACCCAGGGCCTTTCTGATCTCACACTCAGTCTGTCTCTGCTCTTCATCCTACTCTCCTCGAGAAAAACAGTTCCTTAAACACAAAGAGGGTCAGCAGGCTCATCACATGATCGCCCCTCACAAACTGACCAATTTCTCAAATACGGGCCGACTGGATTATGGCCAGAGGAGCTCCCTTCTTAGCTGAGGTCTGTTCTCCAAAGTGATTGAGTCTACTGGCTTGTTCCACACCCAACTAATGTCTGGAAGTTTTGTGACCGTTTCAGAAAATAGGTTATTCACACTTGTCTAAATCAAGTGCCTCTGGTGGATTATATATATGCTCCTACCAGAAAAAAAAGTTTGTGTTCAAATGCGCTCAATGCTCGCAAAGATGATCGGCAATTATTTGTTGTCTAATTTGAAATCTGCCTTTTTTAATGCAGTCAGCAACATTTATTGCCATCTTTGATGTCAAATGCGATCAGAAGTGGGGAGAGACTTTGGGTGTCAGACTTTGGAGGTGAGATTGGGGGGAGGATGAGGGGAGGGGAAACTGCGTGGGGTTACTGAGGTGAGGGAGAGGGGGCAAGTTGAGGGGGAAGAGAAAAGGGAGAAACTGAGGGGAGGTCGGGAGGGGGGAAATGAGAGGGGGAAGAGAAAGGGGAATATAACTTCCAATTGAAACTAAATGCACTAGCACTCACCTTTCACTATATTCCCCCACTGCTGTCCTAGTTGGCCACATGGAATAGGCAGGAAGCAGCAGTGCATTCTAGGGAATGAGACGAGGAGAGAGGTCAATGAAAACATCTCCTGCAGAAGCTGCATGGTCAGATAGCAACTTGAGTTCTCTGCTTGTCCAGGACTTTTTGGGCTCTTTTGTATGCGGAACCAGACCACTTGTAACAAAAAAACTAAAAACGCGGAACATGTACTTGTGATTTAACTCCTAGTGCAAACTTATTTTATTTCCAGTCCGTTTTCCTCTGTGTGGAGTTGAGTGAGCTGCATGTACATGTATAGGGCGGGATTCTCCGTCCTGCCACACTAGTTTTCTGCCGTGGCTCGTTCCTGCCGGCAGCAGGATCCTCCGTCCTGGCAGCCGGCCAATAGGATTTACCATTGTGGGCACCTCTACGCCATCGGGAAATCCGTGGGCCTGAGTGCGTTGCCGGTGAAGCAGAGGATCCCACTGACGGAGAATACAGCATACGGGGCGGGATTCTCCCAACGGGAGTCTCAGTGCCGACGCTGGAGTAAAAACAGGAGTGTTTTACTCCAGCGTCGGGGCCCATTCCCAGACCCCATTCTGGGGCGTCCGTGGGGCTGGCATGGGCGTGGTGCAATTTATGGGGCGGGGCCTCGCATGGCATCAAAGAGACCCGGCACCACGTGAAAGACGTGGCGCCTTGGGACCCCCGCATACACAGTTGGGCAGGTAGCAACTAGCGCATGCGCAGTGGCCGTCCTCCCCCAGGCCCGCCCCGATGAGGATACCCCCCTCCCATCCCCACAGGCCACCCCCCGAGCGTTCCCTCAGAGTTCCCGCCGGCAGCGACCAGGAGCGAACGGCGCCGGCAGGACTCTGTTGTGTTGGAGCGGCTGCTCGGCCCAATAGGGCCAGGGAATTGGCGGCTCTGCTGATTCCAGCAGCCCGTGGCTGGCGCCGCGCTAAACGCACCAGCGCAAATGGTGCCTATTCTCTGCACCTCGGAGAATCGCGCGCCTGCATCGGGGCATCCTGGCGCGGTTGCTCCGATTCTCCGGCCCGGTGCGGGGCTCAGGATTCGCCGTTCCACCGGCAGCGTAATCACACCCACGTGTTTTCCGACAGCGTGGGGTGTCCACAATGGGGAATCCCACTGGCAGGTGGCATGAACAGAGAATCCCGCTGCCGGTGAGGGCGCGTTACTGAGAAACATGCGGCTTGAGGACTGGAGAATCCCGTCCGTTTACTTCTTCACAGTAGAGGTATTAACTGGCTCCATATCCATCCCATCATCATAATTTTGTAAAATAAAAACAATGGGCAGGATTTTCCATGGAACCCACCGTATTTTCATGGATCTTCTGGTCCTGCCATTGCCAACGGGGTTTCCTATTAAATGCAACCCTCACCGCCAGGAAACCGACGGCGTGGGTGCGCCGTCAGCGGGACCAGAAGATCCCGCTAGCTTGAACAGCCAAAAAATTCCAGCCGATGTTAAATATGTGTCCCTTCATACAGCTGAATGTGCCTATAAAGATTTTGTTTGCATTTATTTCACTGAATTCTGAAAAGGTGGGATGTGAAACGGCTTTTCCTAGAGTCCAGTAGGCTATTGCCTTGGAGACATGATTGGTCAGACATCTTAGTGGGTGTGGATGGGTCTGATTGGCATTGATGAGAGGAGACAAAATGTTCATCAGTGGGAAAGAACTTAGTTTCTTAAAATCACAGGTGCAGGGAAAAAGGGTGGAGTTTTACATCCCCACTAGTAATTTGTTCACTATTAAACAGAGAGTAAACACCTCCACCTTGTGCCTGAGGTTGGGGCTGATACAGCTGAAGGTGGTATATAGAGCACACCTCACTAGGGTGAGGATGGGCCAGCTCTTTGAGGGGATAAAAAACGTGTGTGAACTTTGTGGGGGGGCCCCGCAAATCACGTTCGTATGTTTTGGTCCTGTCCAAAGATGGAGGATTAATGGAAGGAGGTTTTTAGGGTAATCCCTACAGTGGTGCACGTGAAACTGGACCCGGGCCCTCGGGAGGCCATATTCGGGGTATAGGACCAGCCGGGGTTGGAAACGGGTGAGGAGACAGATGTTGTAGCCTTTGCCTCGTTGATCGTCCAGAGGCAGATCCTGTTGGGATGGAGAACAACCTCTCCACCCTGTGCCATGGCGTGGCGGGGGGACCTGTTGGAATTCTTGAGACGGTTAAGTTTGAACTGAGGGGAAGGATGGAGTGGTTCTACAATTCATGGGCGTTATTCATTATGCACTTTCAAGAATTGGATAACATCGAACATTAGTTGGGGGGGGGGGGGCGGTTGGGAGGGTTGGGGGTAGGGGCACTGTGTGTGTTAATGGTGACTGTGGGTGATTCCTGATTCCTTTTTGTTATTTGTTTATGTTAACGTGCAGGCAGTTGTTGGGGGTCGGTGGGACGATGGGATTGTTGTTGTTGATATGGGGATTGACATTATATTCGTCACTTCTTATTTATTGTTGGTGATTGCAAATTTGGGAGAAAACGTGAAAAAGGAGGAGGAAAAAAATACTTTTTAAAAATGAGAATTTTGGCTAGATCCATATTGGACTGTAAAGCCTAATGAAGAACTTTGCATTTACTTCTGGAATCCATGAGTCGTTTACTGGTGGAGGCAGTATTGTCATGATACTGTCGCTGAACTAATAATCTGGAGACCCACAGTCGGACCTGGGTTCAAATTCTGTGAAAAATCCCTGTCAATTCAAATTATGCTCAAAGCAACAGGTTTAAATTTATGTCGCTTCACCTGTGAGATACAAAAGCTGTGGAATAATTAAGATATTCCACATGTCATGTCCTCCCCCAGCCTCATCTAACCTTGCTTAAATAAAATATCAGTCTGACATTGAAAGTTAGATAATGTTCCCTATTTGGTGTGACAAGTAGAGTAACCCCTCATTACTCACTGACATTGCTGTTGGCTTCCTCAGGCAGAGGCTGATAAATTGCCAAGGAGTGAGGCGGTACAAGTTAACCTGTTAATGTTACTGTTAAACATGTTTTTCTTTATACACACCACAAGAAACCATGGACTGGATTCTCCTTTCCTGAGTCAAAGTGCCGACGCCAACGGAGGATCTGTGGTGTTTCATGAGGGAAATTCGGGCGAAACACTCACTGATTCCACTGCCGGATTAGTGAGGGATTAGCACTGGCGCCGCTTGAAATACGCACGAAAAACGGTTGGAGAATCACCGGGTCCGTGCTGAACATGCGCAGGGCTGACAAGCTGCAGCCGCAAATGCCCACAACCCACACATGCGCTGGTCACGCTGGAAGAGGGAGCCAGCTCTGCTGGACCATGTACCCGCCCGCTGCAACCCCACAGCCCACTTCCTGGCCACCCCCCACCACTCCCCCTAGCCCTGGCAGAAGCCTCTCCCTGCCCCGGCTAGCTGCACGGATCTTGGACGGGAGTGACGGTGCTGGACATGGTCCGCAAACCCTATCTCGCCCTCCGAGGTGCCACGCCAGGCTCACGACCGCTGAGACCACACGTGGCCTGTGCCATCAGGAACTCGGCCCATTGGAGGTGGAATATCGCGGGTGGGCCTGCTAATGACCCACCAGGTTGTAACTGCACGCCTCTTGACGATGCCGATTTTGAGGTAGTGGAGCATCACGTCTTGGCGTTAAACCGATGCCTGCCGCGATTTCGGAGTCGGGAGCCATTCTCTGCCTGATCGCCTTTCCCGATTTTGCCGTCAGGCTACAGAGAATCCCGCCCCATTTTCTTCTGGCTCTACACCCAAGTCTGTCCTGCCAGAGTGTACCTGCCTGCATTTCGACATTCAGACTTTGTGTGGAGTGAGGGGACATTGGGTGCACACTGCATCCTATAATTAAACACATCACACATCTCCAGTAAGGGTTGCATTGCAACAGTTTAAAAGGGGTGTGTGGGTGGGGGCGAGGGTGTCTATGAACATTATATTGAGCTGAAGTTTGACTCCTTTATTTGTGACTGTGTGTCTTGCGGGACATCATGCTTGGGTGGCAGGTCAGGGGAGAGAATAGTGGGTGGGGAAGAATCGGAATTCCTTCTTTGATAATGGCAGCCTTGAGATTTTGCAGCAGGGATAGGAACAGAGGAGGCAATGTTAGTTGCCACTCAGCTTCTATGATTTTCAAAACTGAGAGAAGAAACGTGTGGTCGGGGATGGATCAAGGAATCAATATTAGGAATAATAATTATAATAATCTTTATTAGTGTCACAAGTAGGTTTACATTAACACTGCAATGAAGTTACTGTGAAAATCACCTAGTTGCTACACTCTGGCGTCTGTTCGGGTACACAGAGTGAAGTAAAAAACTCACCACTATTCTTAGAATTCCCCCTATACCAAAAAGGGTCAATAAGACCTTCTAAATGGTGAACAGGGATTCTTACTCCCTGACTCCTATGCCAACTTAGATGGGTGCTATTCGGGTCAATCTATATTTTCAAGTTATCCCCCGGTATAACCCATATCTTCATAGAAGGTTTCATCTACTTACCACTTAGTAGCCTGGGTCCCGCATTGCTAAGTAAGTAAAGTAGACTTTGTAATAACCACTGTTTCAGGTTAAAACTTTAAGTTATTTTATTATTATTTTTTTTTTCTTTTAAAAGATAAAATCACTGTCTTTCCAGAAAAGTAAAAAGATCTTGCTTCTGAATTCTCTTGGTTGGTTGAAAAGTCCTTCAGGTCCACCTTGCCAATCTCTCTTCTTTATCTTTTGGTTTCCTCCTGATGAATTCGCTGTTCTGCTCAGTTTCTATGTTCTGCCCTTCCCATGACCGAGGGCAGCTATGAGAGCTGACTCTGCTGGCAGATACCGATGTTGGGTTTATATTTCCCTTCTAGCAGTTATTAAGTTTATATGACATTATCGTAAAGTAACTTTGTTTTTCTCTTGATTGTTCAATGTACCTTTAATCTTAATTATTTCTAACCCGACTATGTATTCATGTTGAGCATGACTTTAGTTCATCAAACTCTGATTACATTTTTTCCCTTGTAATATTCAAAAGTGCTTTGATCCTAGAGAGGTATTGCATCTGGTTCCTGTCACTTCTAAAGTTGGTTTATTACCAAATAGTGCCCTTAGTTTGTCAGAACTCTGACCCTGATTTGGTGTTAACCTGTGCTCTCGTGGACATGTTATCTCCAGCTTCCCATATTCAACTGGTGTCAACAGGATTTTACACCTGAACATTTGCCACCTAATTCAAGTGAAGATCCTGGCAATTCTTTAATAACTGCTGACTAAAAGAATTAACTTCACAGAAGGTGCAAAATATTGTTTCTCTTCATGTAACTAAAAGTTCAATCTGCTTTAACTTGAAAGACAGGCATCAGTTTTACAGCTCAAGCTGTTACAAGCTGCTTTCTTAACGCCTGATGATAAAGGTTATCTGCATTTCAAAACTTCTTTTGCTGCTGCTGTTAACCCTTCGTGAGATTTTTCCCTATATTTTCTCATGTACCCTCAGGTCAGGTTTTGCAAGACTTCCATGTTTCAAATGACATATTTTCACATTTTTACTTTACAAGAGGGAGAATTCAGAATGTCCAAATCACCTAACAGCACGTCTTTTGGGACTTGTAGGAGGAAACCGGAAAACCCACAGGAAACCCACCCAGACACAGGGAGAATGTACAGACTCCACACAGACAGTGACCCAAATCAGGAATCAAACCCGGGTCCCTGGCACTGTGAAGCAACCGTGCTAACCACTGTTGCTTGTTTTGCTAAGTGTGCTTTACACTTAATTGCTCTGTTTTATAACCTTGCTCCAGAGTCGCCAGGTATCTTTATGATACCACCACGAGGTTCAGGTTCAAGTGCTGATCAATGACTCAATACACCAGTTAGTAAGGTTCAAATCAAAACACATTTTTTATATACACAGTCAATCGCTACTCATGCATAAAATACTACAGAACTAGACTACCACTAAAGGCCAATACTTAGCTTTGGATAAGGAACCCACTGGGTCAGGGAACAATGGCCTCTCGTTCAATCCTGAGACTGCAGGCTTCCAGCTGGTATGGACTAAGGGTTAGGAGTGCCCATCTCGTAGCGTGCGTTGACTGGACACTTACTTGTTGGTGTAGCTGCTAGGCAAGTCTCTCCGAGTTGAGAGTCATGGTCGAGTTCTTTGAGGGCTGCTAAGAAGACTTGCCAAGAGACCGAATTGAACTTGGGGACTCTACTTTATAGTCCCCAGGAGCTTTGCGCCCTTTTGGGCGGAACCCGTACCTGGTTCCAATTGATTGGACCATGTTCCAATCGATTGGTTTGATTTCCCCAATACTGGGACTGTTCCCTGATCGCTGGGCGGTCCCTAAGTGTCCGTTGGCTTCTTTTGTTTTGGCTCTTGCTGGTGCCGAGGGGTCTGGCTTTGCCTCGATTATCTTAACTGTTGCTATTGTTCGCGGGAATCGCTCATCAATATGCAGATGGTCGTCAGTTTCAGTGCTGTCTGCTTTCTGCGAGTCTTAATATACAGGAAGCTTTGCATTCTGCTTGTTTCTCTGTACCTGTCCATTTTTCCCTGTGTTCTTAGCGAATCTCCATTTTAAAGTCGGGAAGTGGCCAACCCACGTGGCTACACCACTTGTGCCGCCCGGTAATGACCAGGCAATGTGGGTGCCATGTGGAAAAATATTCAATGACCTGAAAAGTTATGTCAAACTTGTGTGTATGCATGTGGGAGCGTGTGTGTGTGTGTGCTGAAGTGTATGTGTGCGTGCCTTCAACAGAGTCGAATGGAAATACCTCATAGAGGTACTTGAGCGGTTCGGGCTTGGAACAGGGTTCACCTCTTGGGTAAAGCTCCTATACAACGCTCCCATGGCGAGCATACAGACCAACAACACCAACTCCCAATACTTCCAACTGCACAGGGGCACCAGACAAGGATGCCCACTGTCGCCGCTGCTGTTCGCCCTAGTGATCGAACCGCTAGCAATAGCGCTAAGGGCAGCAAAAAGTTGGAAGGGGAACTGACAGAGAAACTTCGGCTAGCCAGGGGGAATGAGCTACGGTACCTGCAGCTCAAAAACTTCTTACGATAGGAGACAAGGACGTACCCACAACCGCCACGACAGACACTACTGGAAAACCTACTGGACGCAAGTATCCTAGATAAAGGGAACTGTAGTGACATGTATGACCGACTGGTAGAAAGGGCCGACACCGTACTGGACGCAACAAGAAAGAAATGGGAGGAGGACCTGGGGATTGAGATAGGATGGGCCTCTGGGGCGAAGCACTGCATAGGGTCAACTCCACCTCCACGTGCGCAAGGCTCAGCCTGACGCAGCTAAAGGTGGTACATAGAGCCCACCTAACAAGAACCCGTATGAGTAGGTCCTTCCCGGAGGTGGAGGACAGATGTGAACGGTGCCAAGCAGGCCCAGCCAACCACACCCACATGTTCTGGTCTTTCCCCAGACTGGTGGAGTACTGGACAGCCTTCTTCGAGGCAATGTCCAAAGTGGTGGGGGTGAGGGTGGAGCCATGCCCGAAAGTGGCGGTCTTCGGGGTCTCGGACCAGCCAGATCTATTCCTGGGGAGGGCGGACGCCCTTGCCTTTGCCTCCCTGATCGCCCGCCGTAGAATCCTGTTTGGCTGGCGGTCAGCAGCACCACCCAGAGCTGCAGACTGGCTGTCCGACCTCTCGGAATCTCTGCAAATGGAGAAAATCAAATTCTCCATCCGAGGGTCGGACGACGGCTTCCACAGAACGTGGGAGCCACTCACGCGACTGTTCCGGGACCTGTTTGTGGCCAACGAACAAGAGGAAGAATAGCCAGGTAGCCAAGAATCAGGGGAACTTAGTCAAGAATCAGGGGAGGGTAGCCAAGGGAGAGGGACTGGGAGGGAGGGGAGGGGGGGGGTGGATAAACCTGAAGAAAGAAAGGCGAACCACAGGGGGGGGGGGGGCAGACATCTGAACTTGAGGAGGGAGGGGCGAACCGTGGAGGGAGGGGGAACAGGAGAGGAGAACCAGCGGGATGGGGCGGGGGTCAGGGAAACGGGAGCTGGAAACAAGGCACGGGGTGCCAAAACGTGCATGACATCTCCAGGAGCGGGGAACGAGGAGGTTGGGGATGGAGGACGGGAGGAGCAGCGTAGGCGAGCGGGGAACGGCGGCGAGAACCATCCGGGAGAGGCGGGCGACAGCGGCACGCGACCCGGCCAGGTGTCGCGCACTGTGGTTATCTCCCCGGCACCCAAATGTATATTTGCCCCCCCCCCCAGTCCCCGCCGCCCCTGCCCCCCCTTCCCCCCACCCCGCAAACAGTCGCGTACTTACGTGGTGTAAATAATTCTGCCAGATGCACAGAGCTGCCGCTGTCGAGCTGGTGCACAGTACCCCACTAGTTAGTCTATTTCATATTTTATTGTATTCTATGTTGGGGTGTGCCCTTTTCTTCTAAATATGTGTGTATATATATAGATATATGTTTCTTATTCTGTGTACATAACGGTAATTATACCTTGTTCAAAAACCCAATAAAAACATTTATTAAAAAAAAGTGTGTGTGCCAGTGTGAGTTTATGTGTGCATGTTTGTGCATGTACATGCGTGAATGTGAATGTGTGGGCGTGTGTGAGCGATTGTGTGCAAGTGTGTAAATGTGTAGGTGAGCGAGGGTTTGTGTGAGCGAGTGTGTGTTTGTGTTAGTGTGTTTCTAAGTGTTCTTGATAAAGTGTGATTTTTTGTGAATGTGTGTGTCAATGTGTGAGCGAGTGTGTGTTGTGAGAGCCTGAGAGTGTGTGTGAATTTGTGTGTGTGTGTGTGCGTGCCAATGATGGCCTGACTGCCTTGGGTTACAGGATAATATAGACAGAACGATCAAATGGGCAGATAGAATTTAACCCTGAAAGTGTGAGGTGAAGGAGTAATTTGGCAAAGAAGTATTCAATGAATGGCATGACATTAGGAGGTTCTGAGGAACAAAGGCACCTTGACGTGTTTGTCCATAAATTTCTGAAGGCAGAGGGCAGGTTAATAGGGTGGTGAAAAAGTTAAATGGGACAATTTTAGAGTTATTTGGAACTTTGGTGAAGCCGCAACTGGAGTAGTGCTCAATCCTGGTCACCGCATTATAGGAAGGAAGTGATTCCACTGGAGGGGATGCAGGGTGTTGCCTGGGGTGGAACATTTAAGTTATGAAGAGAGGTTGGATAGGCTCGGGTTGTTTTCGCTGGAGCAGAGAAGACTAAGGGGCGCCCTGATCAAGGTGTACAAGATTGAGGGGCATGGACAGGGTGGATAGGGAACAGCTTTTCCCTTTAGTTGAAGGGTTAGTCATGAAGGGACACAAGTTCAAGTTGAGAGGCAGGAATTTTAGGGAGGATTTGAGAAAAAACATTTTACCCGGAGGCTGGTGACTGCCTGGAATGCACTTCCTGCGAGGGTGATAGAGTTGGGTTGCCTCACGTCCTTTAAAAAGTACCTGGATGAGCGCTTGGCTTGTCACAATATTGAAGGTGCTGGGCAGGTAAATGGGATTACATAGGTAGGTCAGGTGTTTTTTACATGTCGGTACAGACTCGATGGGCTGTAGGGCCTCTTATGTACTGTGTGATTCTGTGATTTATTTCCTAATTGCTTGAAGCTTAAAAAGTTAGATACAGGGCAGCACGGTGGTACAGTGGGTTAGCCCTGCTGCCTCATGGCGCCGAGGTCCCAGGTTCGATCCCGGCTCTGGGTCACTGTCCGTGTGGAGTTTGCACATTCTCCCCGTGTCTGCGTGGGTTTCACCCCCACAACCCAAAGATATGCAGGTTAGGTGGATTGGCCACGTTAAATTGCCCCTTAATTGGAAAATATTAATTGGGCACTCTAAAATTTAAAAAAATAAAAAAAAGTTAGATACATTCTTATTTGAAAAAGGGCCTGTTGTCATGAAAAAGAAACACATCACATTTTTTGTGACCAACCGAGAAGGTTGAATAGACTGGAGCCAGTTCGCCCCTTCTCACCTGGAAATAACAAAATGTCTTTCCAAATAGTCATGTGATAACAGTTCTGGCCTTATATGGCAGTAAGATGGAATTTGTTTTGCATTGTTTTGAGCACACACTTCAAGCCGGGGGAATTAACCCTCAGTTTGACTGTGCCTTGGTTGAGAAGAAATGGTGGCCTCATCTCAAATGCCACTGAGTTGGACAATAGAGCAAAGGAATTGGAGGAGGATGGTATGATCAACCTCATCATATTGGGAATGAGCACTGCTATAATTGAGAACAGGATGTTATAATGTTTTTTGATAGGTTCCCTAACAGGTTCCCTGCTGGAACGCAATGCTTTAGCTTAGCATATATCCTAATATTATTAATTATATTCCTCCAATCTTCCCGAATGTTGGAGACAACAATCACTTTGGCAACATCTCCAGCACAGCTGCATGCCCATTTCATTGCACAGGACAATCCACTGGGGAACCAAAGGGGGAGCTCTGCTGTACGTTTTGAATTAAATAGGAAAAGTAAATCCCAAACTGCTGCCAAAATGCGAAGCAGGCTTGCTCCCAGCTACAACCATTTATGATTCCTTTATGAACAAAAGTGAATTGACCCCTGTAAATAACAACTGCAGATTTTAAGATTTAAATGTTACTTCCAGAATTGTGCTACCCCCTCATCCATGAAGTCATTAAACTCTTACAGTTAGAACTAATCTACAGAAGCTTCTTGATGTGTTCCTATAGACTTACTGTCAAGAAGTGCCTGGAGGCCAAACAATGCATTTTCAGTAAGTGATACTTTCATTACTCGGTTTAGCTCAGTTAGCTGGACCGCTAACTGCAGAGAGGCCAACAGTGTGGATTCAATTCCCATACCGGCTGAGGTTATTCTTGAAGGCCCCGCCTTTTCAACATTGCCCCTCACCAGAGGGATCAAATCACCACCAGTCAGCTCTCCCTCTCAAAGGGGAAAGCAGCCTATGATCATCTGGGACTATGGTGACAGTGCTTTACTCTGAGATCTACCACTCTGGTGCTGGGACTGGTAGATTCTCCACTGAGTCCCTGGCCCCTGTCTTCTATTTTGTGTGCATTAAAGATAACCACATACAACCTGAATGTGAAGTTTACACCATTTGAATTAGAAATGTAGGTTAATTACCAATGGCCTTGATTATTGTGATAATTGGAATGACATTACAGAACTCTATGGATTCTCACCATTTGAGAGAGATCTGGGCTGTTTCATACTGGCATCGTAAAGTTTTTTAATAATTTTTCACAAAGTAAATCAGCAAATCGGTAACTAAAATAAACATGATGTGGAGATGCCGGCGTTGGACTGGGGTGAGCACAGTAAGAAGTCTTACAACACCAGGTTAAAGTCCGACGTGTTTGTTTCAAACACTAGCTTTCGGAGCACTGCTCCTTCCTCAGGTTAATGAAACATATATTCACACCTCTTTAACCTGGGGTTACCCCATCTCTGGATCTGTAAGGATTCAATTACCTGCAAATGCTCGCATTCTAAGCATTGTCTGGCATCTTTGAATTTGTCCATATATATGTTTCTGGAACATACTTCTTCATTCACCTGAGGAAGGAGCAGTGCTCCGAAAGCAAGTGTTTGAAACAAACATGTTGGACTTTAACCTGGTGTTGTAAGACTTCTTACTAAAATCAACATGACATAGTTATTTCTAAAAATACAATCAAGTAGATGAACAGCATACGGTTCACTTCTAAATCTGAAGGGAAAAGGGCTGGCTCAGTGCCTAGCAGTTGAGGTGGTTCCTCAGTAAGGAAGAGCCAGAAGCTAGGAATACTTCACAGTGCATAAGTAATGACAGGGTTTCCCACAGTGAAGGAACACCTGGCTCTCACCATCTCTGTTTGTTTAAGGCAATCTATTTGTCTAAGAGCATCTGCTGGATCCTTCAATACATTGTAAATACAATCTAATGCTACATTTTGCAATGGATTTAGCAACAGTAAACTAGAAGATGTGGTTATCACTTAATTTTATTGCATGAGTAATTGTTACAAGGTAATATATGGCTGATGCAGAATTTATGCATGTCTTGTCATTCGTCATTGCCAAGAATCCAATTTTTGAGCTCATTTTAACATTAGTAAATTATGATCCATGAATTGCAATTGAAAATAGACTTCAAATTTGAAATGGTAATTGACTTAACTGGGAGAAAAGTATTACATGAGTACACCACCACGATAACCTGCATTTATATAGTGCCATTAACAGAGGAGGATATGCTGTGGCACCTCAGAAACAAATATGGAAGCTGAGTCAAAGAACGAGCTGTTCGAAGGGGTGGTCAACAGTTTGAACAAACAGGTGGGTTTTAAGGGATGGAGTAAAAGGACAACAGAAGTTGAAGAGATGGAGGCAGCAAATTCTAGATTCTAGGCAAGTGAAAAGCATACCTGCCATTGTTGAAGCCAAGAAAGTGTGTGTGTGTGTGTGTGTGAAAAAATGAATGATTTTCTTTCAAACATTGCTTATTGAAATTATCTTTCTTTGCATATAGTCATAGAGTCAGGTATATATCAGCACCTGATAATACAGTATTCTGAGTATCTGGCTGAAGTTTAAGTTGAACACAAATTATAATTGTCAGACATTTAATTTTGGTGGTAGTGTCACAATAGAAATGTCACTGAATTAAATTACCAACAAAAGTCCCTTAAGTGTATTTGTAAATAAGGAAGAATAACGATGTGTCAGAAAACCAAATGGGTGTTCATTTTTGTATAAAAAGAAGACTCATTTGTGGATATTCAACAACAAGAGAACCAGACTTGAGGAGAATGTAGGCGAAGATTCAGCTCTCAAAATGAAAGAGATGCAAGTGTAAATAAAACAATGTACAATCTGATGGTCAGAGGTGGAAAAATTAATGAGGGCAATGATACAGCATACATTCTAATGAGCAAAATAATTAAAATTTGTAAAAAAAAACAACAATTTGGAACAAAATCCATTTTCTTAAAAATTCAATTAACATTCACAATATATCTTCCTCATATTCACTGATGGAACAAGTTGGAACCAGTACTAACTTGAAGGGTGTCTTCTTTGTCTTAATATCATTGGATGTAATAACTCCAAGCTGTTCACCCACAGATGACTGAAGCACCTTATCGGTAGCTCACAAAGTAGATATATTGGTCAGTGGGAAAGGCTCAATTACAATCATCTTCATTCTTAAACTCTACCATCAACTGGAAATATCTTTGGTTTTCTTTCTTCCCACACCTCCAAAGCCTCACAACATGAAAACAAATATTAGAATGTAAGTGTCTTTTGATTCAAATTTTGTATTTCTTTGATTTCAAACCAGAGAAATAGAATATGTCCCATTCTGGGAAGCCAGTGTTATAAACAAGTGCTAGCAGGTCATGTACACACCAGAGATTCAGAAAAGCTTGACCAATTATGTCAGCATAATGTTTGCCTACATAATAACAGTCACTGTACTTCAAAGTAATTAATTACATGTCAAACTCATTAGACATTTCTGAGAGATGTGATAAGCTATTATATAAATGCAAGGCTTTCTTTCATCCTTATCTCTTTTGCACAGCTGTAGGAGTTTGGCATTTAACTTTTAATATGTTACCATTTATGCACCAATGCACAAAGAAAATCTATAAACAATAGTGTGTGCTCCTTTTTATGACAAGTGACATTGTAACATGGATTGAATGCATTTGTATGGATTTGTGCCATCTGGGCCCTGGTCAACATAATCATAAGAAATTGATACTTTTATTTCAAAGTTAAATCTCTGAAATGTAATTCTAATTACAGTGCTAGACTTCTGTAAAGAATAAGTGTAATAGATGCAATATATTGGTTAAGACCTTGAAGCCTCAATGCAGGCTGGGGTCTCATGCAGTCTCATATCCTGAATCGCTAAGACATTGGCTCTGCTGATGTGTAACTGTGCTAAGCAGTGTTCAGAGATTATGGGGAAGTTACAGGGTTTTATAAGGGTCACGAAGAATCCAATCCAAGTTTGTTGAGTCAAACAGAGAATAACTTTATTCACAACAATATTTACACAGCACCAGCAATTCACTACTGGTTCTCTCTCCAGTCGGTACCACACTGGCCAGCTCTAGTTATACAGCTGAAAGATTAAAGATTTTCCCACCCCCCTCATTGGGAGAGCTTATATTTCCCACGATACGTGGGGTAACCAACAGCATTGGTGGGCATGGGCATTCTTGACACCTTCCATACCTGGTGGGCACCGCAGGGCTGGACTGTTTCATCATCCCCAGTTTTCACATTTTGATTTAATGTTTTTAACTTTCCGTTCCTCTTTGTTCTTTTTGGGTTGTGCTCCATTTGTCTTTTAGGAGCCGCATCTTTTAACTTACCCCTCAGTTAATTTCTGTTCTTCTATTTAGTTGATTGGGCCCTAAAATACAACATGGGTAACCAAGAGCATGGGTGTCCACGGGCACTCTCAAGGCCTTTCATGCCTTTTAGGCACTGCAGAGGTTGGATTGCTTTATTGACCCCTCTTTTCACATTATGATTTGATGTTGATCATCTTCTTTTGTAATTTGCTATTTGGGGCATGGTCTTACCAGGATTGGCCCCTTTTAATTTATTCCTCAGTTTGTTTCCTTTAGTATATTGATTTGATTGGACCCTAAAATAGAACATGGGGTAGCCAATTGTCCCCAGCCAATAGGATCCAGGCAGGTCATAACACAAGGAATAGTAAATGTTGCTGCATGTTTTTCAATAATTAATTGCACAACAGAAACTATGGAGGCTGAAGCAGGATCTCCTTTCCTAGGCATGGTGAGCTACATGGGGAGACTCTGAAGATGACCCTGAAATTGTTGATCTATTACAGGATAGTTCAATGATCCTGTATTCTGTATGGTATCCATGCTCCAAGAGAGCAGGGACAGTTACAATGTTGTGAGTGTTTCCTCTCTTTGAGGATGCAAAATAATGGCATTATCTCTTCAAGCAACACATGAGGACCATGTCCTCCAGAAAGACTGATAATCTAAGTATGAGCCTTCAACCTTAAATGTGATTTTTTAAAAACTAAAAGGCACAAATCAATCAGTTGCTATTCCCAAGACTTAAAATAATTCGCAGAAAACTAGTTAAACAGTGGACAAAAAAATGAAAAAAATGAACTGATCAGTCAATATTACTTTTCGAGGAACCAGTATGTTGGTTGTCCCAACGGGGACTATGATGTTACCGCTGTAGTTACTGCCGTGGGAAGCTTTATGTTTAGATTTTTTTATAAATTAGGGTACCCAGTTCATTTTTTCCAATTTAGGGGCCAATCCACCTAGCCTGCACATCTTTAGGTTGTGGGGGCGAAACTCATGCAAACACAGGGAGAATGGGCAAACTCCACATGGACAGTGACCCAGAGTCGGGATCAAACCGGGGACCTCGGCGCCGTGAGGCAGCAGTGCTAACCACTCCACCACCGTGCTGCCCTGGTTTATGTTTAGTTAAAATAAATCTTTATCATTCCTATCGCTGGCTTCTTTGATCATTAAATTAATAAAACATCAAATATGCGTTGTTGAAAATGTATTTAGATGAGGAAATAAATCGAGGTGGATTACAGACCTCAAAAATGTGCAAAGGCATAGGGGAAGTTTGCAGTCAGATTTCAGAGCTGGCAAGAAATAACACAATTCTGGGAAACTTTAATTCCCTACATTTTTGATTGGGAGGGCAAGGGATTAGAATTTCTAATATGTACTGTTAATAACTTCTTCCTCAAGGAATATTTTAGCAGACTGCTTATTTATACAGGAAGTTCCTTGGGAATATTTTCTATAGTTTAAAGTGTCAATTGCCGCTAAATATTTCCTATTGCTTCAATAATGCTTTTAGTCTGTTTGCAACAGTAAATTCTGAAAAACTGAAATTTCGTCTTGCAAAATTTCCAGTCAGTCACTGGAAATTCAAATACCTTTTTAAAAAGGTTTTAAAAAGTTAACAAGTGTTCGGACCCCTGTAAGAGAATCCCAACAATTTGCAATTTATAAGACTGTGAGGGAAGACTACATAGGATCACAGGATAGCACTGTCTAATAAGTAATTTTCATCTTAAAAGAAACTTTAATTTAAATGCAGTATCAATCACTTAGCAACACATTAATAGCTTTCCAATTAAGTTAAAACTTAATAAAAGGAAAAGACTTCAACTCATAGGGCGGGATTCTCCAATTGCTGACGCCGAAATCCCAATCAGCGATTGGCCGGAGAATCCCCGTTCACGACCGAATCGGGGTCAGCGTCGCTTTTGTGATGCTCCGCCCCCTCACAAGCAGCGTCCTCTAGGAGTATGTCGGGTGCCATATCGACGACCTCAGGACATTGCCTGAGACCCAGCCCCCAATGCTCTGCCCTCAACCAGCCGGGTTCCTGACGGCGTCGGTCGCGTGTGGTCTCAGCCGTCGGGAATTCGGCATAGCGGCTGCGGACTCAGTCCAGTGACACTACAGTCGGGGGAGGACCAATCCGAGGGCAGGGGGCCTTTGCCAGGGGCTGGGGGCACTGTTGGGGGGTGGTCCGCGATGTGCGAGCCGGCCAAAACTGAGGGCACTATTTTGCAGGCCAGATCTGCGAGTGGCCGGCACCATGTTGCATGGCGCAGTCGCTGCAGACCACTGCCATGCACATGAGGGGCCACGGACCAGGCAATTCTCCAGGACATCTAGAGCCAGGTATTCTATGTTGCCTTGATGCTAGCCCCCAGTCAAACGGGGATCGTTGGCCGTTTTAGGCCTTTTGTTTGTTGTAAAACGCCACCTTTTTCACGCTCGTATGGGGACATAGCCTCATAATCGGAGAATCCAGCCCGCTATCTATACCTGCCCCTGTTTATTCCAATTCAGCAACCCAAACAGTTCAAATACCACTTATAAATAAAGTTACTTGCTTCTAAATGCAGACCTTTGGAGAGAGACTCTTTCAGGATCGACCTGAAAATCTTTCTAGAATCATAGAATCATAGAATTTACAGTGCAGAAGGAGGCCATTCGGCCCATCGAGTCTACATCGGCCACTGAAAGAGCACCCTACCTAAGCCGACACCCTACCCCTGTAACCCAGCAACCCCACCTAAACTTTGGACACTACTGGGCAATTTAGCATGGTCAAGCCAACTAACCTGCACATTTTTGGACTGTGGGAGGAAACCGGAGCACCCGGAGGAAACCCACGCAGACACGGGGGAGAGCGTGCAGACTCCGCACAGACGGTCACCCACGTCGGAAATTGAACCTGGGTCCCTGACGCTGTGAAGCAACAGTGCTAAACACTGTGCCACTGTGCCTAGTTCTAGTTAGACTCCGCCCTTACACGCCCAACTCCCGACCTCACTTAACATTTTCTCTCACTGAGTGAAACTCCACACAGGCCGGAATCAAACCCGGGTCCCTGTATTGTTAGACTCAAATCCTCTGACAAACTGTTCTTCAACCTAAAATTTTATACCAGCACCAAAACTACAGACAGACATGGCTCCTCCTATTAATTACATCATCTTTATCCCAAACATAAGGCATTCTCCAGCCTCCTCCCACTAAGATGCCCCATAACCGACTTCCAGTGGCATAATTTAGGGAAAAGACACGCCCAAGGTGGCTCCCGCTGGAGTCCTGTACTTTTTGCCCCATTTCTTAGTACCACAGGTTGTTTACTCTTACAGTTATTATAATTAAGATCTTGTTTGACTGAAATGCCCCAAAAAGTCCAGGAAAAGAAAGCTCAAGGCAGAAATTTGTCAATGGAGTCTGAGGCCTCTTGGTGTTCATTGGCTGGTAACATTGCAGGGCCAGTTTCAGGAGTGCCATCCACTCCACCAACAGAGAGTTTTCTAGCACCTCGACAAAAGACTTTGAAAAACACCAAGGAATTGTGTTGGAAGACCTCAGGAAGTCAGTTGAAGTGGTCTTGGCCCCCATCACGCTGCTTTTTGGAAAACTAATCAAACTGTGGATGCCCAGGGAGCCACGATCAAAGATATGTAAGTTGCCCTGTCAGATCACAGCAATCGGATTGCCTCGCTGGAATCGAAGGTGTCATCGGTGATCGAAGTGAATAAATCATTGAGGGCCAAGATAAATGACCCAGAAAATGGTTGTGGGGCTGTCGGAGGGGATGGAAGGCCCCACGCCCATGGAGTATTTCTCAGGCAATTTGGTAATATGGTGGGTGAGGGTGGATTCACATCCCCACCTGAATTGGATCGAGGCCATCGTACATTCCAGCCAAGGCCTCGTCCTGAAGATCCACCACGTGTGGTGATAGTGAGGTTCCAAAGATTCATGAAAAAGGAGAGAGTTTAGAGATAGGTGAAGGAACACCGTGACTTTAAGTGGGAAGGCCACTCCATCAGGTTCTATCAGGACCTATCTATAAGGGTGCAGAGCTGACGAAGAAGCGGGCTGCATTCAATGGAGTCAAGGTTGCCCTGAATAAAAGTGAAGCTCAATTTGATTTGATCTACCCAGCTCAGCTAAGAGTAACTTTGAAGGCAAAAGACTATTACTTTGACACGTCAGGAGAGGCAGACCTTTGTTAAATAAAGTTGGGCCTGGTACAGTTGATTTTTGGTTCTGTCGATGGTCATGTTGAGTTGATACATTGTTAGGGTATCATGTTTGTTCTTGTTTCTTTCTTGTTCTTGTTGGGGTTGAGGTCTTACAGTTCTTGTTCAGAAATGGGATTCTGCGCTATGTGGGGTTCTGTTTGTTGTGATAATATATAGCTTCCTTTCGGAGCGCAAGTTTGCTGACGTTGTCTGTAGATTTTTCGTTGCCCGGTCTTTTGATTTGATTGGGTGGCCATGTTGGGTGGACCTGTTTACTGTACCTTTTGGTATTACTTCGGTAATCTTTCTCAGCAGATATGATGACTCTGGAATGAGGGGGCATGGGAGACTCCAATTTGCTTGGTCACCTGGAACGTTAGGGGTTTGAATGGCCTAGTGAAAAGATCAAGTGCATTTGCTCACCTTAAGAGTTTAAACTCCGATGTGGTCATTTTGCTGGTCAGAGACCAAACTATACTGCATAAGGTGTGGGTAGGACAGGTCTTCCATTCAGGTCTCGATGGTCGGGCCAGGTGTGTGAGGTGATATGCATCACTGTAAATACATAAGGGGTTAATGTAAATACACATAGACGAGATATACACTAGAGGGAGCACCAGAGACACGACACACAGACATTCAACCAATAGGTCAGTAAGATAGGACATGACCAATGGACATTCACGACACACACAGAGGTGACACGACCACAGGAGGGCATTACACCAACCCATATAAAAGGACACATCACACATGATCTTCCTTTCCAGTGGAGACACTCAGTGAGTACACAGGGTTGATTAAACACATCACACCCACCACGTGATTGTAGCAGACTGGTTCGTCAGTCTGAGTAGCTATAGCAGGATTAACAGGAGAGTAGAATCCAAGTAGGAGAATTGTTAACAGTTCAATAAATGTGTTAAAGCTATCTCCATGTCTGAACCTTCCTTTGTCAGAGTGCACATCAAGGAGGCAGCTTATGCTACCTCAAGAGCATAACAAAACAGTGTGTGGTGATTTTAATGAATAAAAGGGTTCAGTTCACTGCCACTAAGATTTCGGCCAACCCCATCACTAGATACATTATTGTCTGTGGCTTCTTGGTGAGCACCCCGGTTGTTATCATAGAATTTACAGTGCAGAAGGAGGCCATTCGGCCCATCGAGTCCGCACCGGCTCTTGGAAAGAGCACCCCACCCAAGGTCAACACCTCCACCCCATCCCCAAAACCCAGCAATCCCACCCAACACTAAGGGCAATTTTGGACACTAAGGGCAATTTATCATGGCCAATCCACCTAACCTGCACATCTTTGGACTGTGGGAGGAAACCGGAGCACCCGGAGGAAACCCACGCACACACGGGGAGGATGTGCAGACTCCGCACAGACAGTGACCCAAGCCGGAATCGAACCTGGGACCCTGGAGCTGTGAAGCAATTGTGCTATCCACAATGCTACCGTGCTTTACACCCATTTACACCCCAAAATGGGACAATACAAATTTTATTAATACCCTGCTGGCCACCCTTTCTAATTTAGATTCACATCGACTTATTTTAGGTTGGGATCTGAACTGTGTCTTGGGCCCTAAATTAGATCATGTCAAGCCTAAATCTCTTGTTCCATGGGGATGGCCAGGGTTTTGTTGTCTTTCACGCTACTGAAGGGGTAGATCCTTGGCATATCTTGCACTCAAGTGATATAAAGAATATTTGTTTTTTTCGCTTGTTCATCGGGTACATTCGCGGATTGATTTTTTAAAAAACATTTTATTGATGTATTTATGGTTTTACAACAACAACAAAATAAACAATGTACATGAATTTATAGACATAGTGCTAAAGCCGTCTCCCTCCCTTACAGGTCCCACCTTTACTAACCCCCTACTCTAAACTAATCTAACCCCCATCCCCCCCCCCCCCCCCCCCCCCCCGCACAAAGAAGTTGACGAATGGCTGGCACCTCCAGGCAAACCCTAACGTTGACCCTCTCAGGGCGAACTTGATTTTCTCCAGACAAAGAAAGCTAGCCATGTCAGTTAGCCAGGTCTCCGTCGTCAGGGGCTTTGGGTCCCTCCAAACTAATAGAATCCATCTCCGGGCTACCAAGGAAGCAAACGCTAGAACATCTGCCTCTTTCTCCTCCTGGATTCCCGGGTCTTCCGACACTCCGAAAATCGCCAACTCTGGACTCGGTGCCAACCTTTTTTTCAGCACTTCGGACATGACATCCGCAAACCCCTACCAGAATCCCCGAAGCTTCGGGCATGCCCAGAACATATGGACATGGTTCGCTGACCCTCCAGCACACCTTGCGCACCTATTTGCATTGATTTTTTTTGTAGCTAGGACTTTCCACCCTTCAATGGTGACAGCTGAGTACTCAGCGATTGTTATTTCAGACCATCCCCCGCACTTCATTGATTCGACGCTAGAGACTGGCCCCACCCAATGTCTACCATGAAGGTTAGACACAATACTTAGCTAATAATGAAATTTTGTGCGGGTGTTTTCATAGAGGACTATATAAAATTTAACAAAACCAAGTCAATCTCACCTTCCACGCCTGGGAAGCCATTAAGGTGGCCCTGAGGAGTGGGGGGGGGGGGGGGAATTATCTCCTATAAAGCACATTTGGTGAGGACAGCAGGGGATTGGAGCAGCAGAGGATGGTGGACTCCAGTCTTAAGGTGGACCACCAGTATTTGCTCGATCCTACTCCGGAGTTGCTGGCAAGAAGGAAAAAAACATATTCGAACTATTGTCGACCGGCAGAGCAGAAAGCCAATTACGATGCTCAGGGGGCACATTTTACGAATACCTGGAGAAGGCCAATCGTCTTTTGGCTCACCAGCTTAAACAGCAGTGATCTCACGGAAGGTCACACAAATACGCAATTCAAACGGTACCCTTGTTTCCGCGCCTCATCATGTTACTGCGGCTTTTGAATCTTTTTACTGCAATCTTTATAGATTGGAGCCTCCTGCGGATGGGTCGGTCATGTCTGACTTTTTGGACGGTCATCCATCCCAACTATTGAGGTGGAGATGAGCAATGTGTTGGAGACCCCGTTACACCCTGACAGAATGGAACCTGACAGGTGGAACAATCTCTCCCTATCCTTGGTGAGATTTTCATTCCTCTTTCAGTGTCTCCCCATTTTTCTTATTTTATTTGGGTAAGACTCTCAGAATGTGTGATTGGAGGCCTGGCACTCCCCAATTTTTTATTTTACAATTGGGTGACAAATATTCAGAAAATATTGTTTTGGTTTAGCGATCCCAGTTACATTAGGGGAAAATGGAAGCAAGCTCCTGCACTACTTCTAGTCTTTATGCAATAATTACATCACCTTGCCCTTTTCCCATTAGATTGTCCTCAAATCCAGTAGTGATCTCCTCCCTGAGAATTTGGAAGCTGTTTAGGCTGCATTTCAAGCTCTGTTTCCAGTCTTTGTTGCCCCATTTGTAATAATCACCTTTTTCTACCAGTTGGTTTGGACTCAACGTTTAAGCCTTGGAAGGGAAAGGGTCTGGAGAGGTGCAGGGACCTGTTTGTGGAGGGAAGGTTAGCTCGTTTAGAGGAGTTAGCTGAGAAATTCCAACTGTCCGGCTCCTTTTTCAGGCATTTTCAAATTCATGATTTTTCAAGCGATGCTTTCCCTCCTTTTCTTTGGTACCACCCTCTTCCCTATTTAAGAAGATTCTCTGGCTAGGCCTGATGGGGGGGGTCTATTTCTAACATATGTGGCCATATCTGCTTGGGTGGAGGTCTCCTACTGTACCCAGAACATCAGCTTGGCTTGGTGACCTCATGTCATTTCTGCATTTGGAGAAGGTCACGTATACCATCAGGGGGCCAGTGATGTGGTTCTACCTAAGATGATGACCATTCAGTTCCTTTTGAAGGAATTGGTCACCATCAGCTGTGAGGGGGTATAGGTTAGTTTTTGTGTTTAAATTAACTAGGTGTGTGTGTGTTTTTGCATTTTGGCTTTTTCACTTCTTTTGTCTATTTCTGTTTGACTGTTTTAGGTTGTTTTGATTCGTATGAAAAAAATGTGAATAAACATTTTTTTTAAAAAGATGTCCCATGACCTGTTTAGCTAGGACTAAATGCAATCCCTCATAAATTATCTGCACTCCAGGGAACTTCCTAAACATAAAAAAATGTTCCATTAGCAATTTCTCTGCAAACAAGTAAATGGTTAAAATCAATTAATACATCCCTTTATGATTCCTTAATCACAGCTTCAGCAGACATACTGTCTGTATGTATTTGAACCCACGGTTTTTAATAACATTTCTATAGCAAAATATGAAATATAATAAACAATTTCCTAAATTCATCACAAGAGTCTCCATGGGGCTTGTAGCATTAGCGGTAGGATATTTTGAATTTCCTGGGTGATAAAAGACATAATTAGTATCCTACGTATGCTCCAGTGATAGATATTTTTTTTTAATAAACAATTTTATTGAGGTAGTTTTTGGCTTTATAAACAGTTACAGACGTCATCAGAAAGAAAGCAAAAAAAGGCAAAAATGTGCAAACATCCATGTACTTTCAATACTTCAATCATAACATATTGCACAAGCCCGCTCCTCTCCCACCGGTACTACCCGCCATATTTTCCCTCCTACTCTACTCTACCCACCCCCCCCCCCCCCCCCACCCCCTGCCAGTGATAGATATTTTGATAAAGTTTAATTAATAGATGTAACATATGGCATGGTAAAGTTGCCAAAGTCCCAGAGTGACCCCTTTGAGGGGGGAGAGCTGACTGGTGGTGATTTAACCTGAGGATCACCACACCTCAAGCGAGATTAAGAATAAGGAATAATCTCAGCAGGTGCAGGGATTCAATCCATATTGGACAGCACCGTAGGACAGTGGTTAGCACAGTTGCTTCACAGCTCCCGGGACCCAGGTTCGATTCCCGGCTTGGGCCACTGTCTGTGTGGAGTCTGCACATTCTCCCTGTGTCTGCGTGGGTTTCCTCCGGATGTTCCGGTTTCCTCCACAGTCCAAAGATGTGCAGGTTAGGTGGATTGGCTAGGCTAAATTTCCCTTAGTGTCCAAAAAGGTTAGGTGGGGTTACTGGGTTATGGGGATAGGGTAGAGGTGTGGGCTTAAGTAGGGTGCTCTTTCCAAGAGCCGGTATAGACCAGTGGGCCGAAAAGCTTCCTTCTGCACTGTAAATTTTATGATTCAATGCTGTCCAGCCAAGTGAACTAAACTGGCCTCCAATCTAACTTATGCAGGCTTGGGTTAATAGGAGACACCTGGGGGGATTTTAACTGGTGGGAGGTCCAGTTCAACATGCAGGACAACGCCGGAGAAGTTCTGATTCATTCTAACAGATATCCAGATATACCTTGCCTTGTTTGGGTGGTGAAAAGTTGGGTAGACTGACTGGCAGCTAGTTTGACAACTTCTGCTGAACTATTTGTAGAATCATAGAATCCCTACAGTGCAGACGGATGCCATTCAGCCTATCGAGCCTGCATCAACCCTCTGAAGAAGCACCCTAACTAGGCCCATTCCCCCGCCCTAGCCCCGTAACTCCATCTAACAAACACATCTTTGGACCCATTCAGTGGGCCATAATAATTGCTTTGTGGTTACAACTATGTATTTAATGTCAATTAACATGAATACACAAGGTTCCTGCCTGAGCCAGCTGCCTGCTCTGAAAATAACAGTGGGCTGGAAAAAGAATACTTTGAATTTAATGCTCACATAATGCCAGGTTTTGCCAGACAGGGGATTTAATCTCAGTAACCCCACTGCACTCTATCCCATTATCTTTCACATGGGTAAATGTATTGGTGACAAGTCCGATGGTAATAAGCTTCTCACTGATTTAATATTTTCTGCCATTAAAGCGAATATCTTAACCAATTATACGTTACCTTCAAAATAATATTTTCATTTGATAAACTGCCTTTTAAGCAACAAATCGAGACTCTCCAAAAACCAGCTATGCTGAGAGAAAAATGTAAACATTTGTAACCATGGGGGAATAATTGTTGTGGTTACTATGAGTAGCAAAATCACATACGTGCTCTAAGCATTAAAATTTCTGGCACAATTTCCCTCCACTCCATATATTACACTAATGTTTTTATGAACTGCGAAAGGATAATTTAGAGCTCGCATATCGAAAGGAAGCTAACAAAATTGACACGGTGTTAATAAGATCATGTTTGCTTTCTTCATGGGCCAAAAGGAAGCAGCAGGTCACAGCAAAACACCAACCAGCACTATTCACCAGAGCACTTTGCATCATCATTCATACTGGCATAAGCAGCAGCCCAGAGATAGACAGCTGCAGCATTAAATGTGGATAAAGAACCACAGGGTACAGCGTATTTGCATTTGATGATAGAGTAGCAGAGGAAGTGAGTGCTGAGGTGCCAACATATCATGGGTAGAGGTCCTCTGTGCTGCCTGTCAATCCACAGATGCCTGAGGAGAGTCAATTTATAGTATTTCATCAGAAATTATTTGAAGAATTGGAAAATACAGAGCAAGCACTTGACCCAAGCCCCTGCAACATGGAAAATGTGGAGGAAGCACTTGACCCCCTGCAAATGATGGAGGAAGAATTGGGCCGACTGCACTCCACCACAGAACAGGGAGCTTTAGCAGGGGTAATTGCAACAATGAGCCTAGGTGCACAATTGAAGTGCCTTTCACTAGCTACTGGTATGGTTAGGAAATGATCAGGTCAGCTTCTTGCTAAGTTGGATGCACCTTGACCACAACTATTTTGGGACCCAGGGTGCTTTGTGTTCAGTTGTTTGGTATTTGCCTGTGTGCCTCTCTGATGTGTGCTATTCATAGAGCTTGCGGGTGTGGTTATAGAGAAAAAGGGCTGGATTTTAACAGAGTTGGGAAGACTCCGTAGACCTTCTAAAAATGGCAGCTGGGACCCGATTCCAGGGTTCCCAGCTCCATTCCAAAGACTCCCAAGGGTGCAGGCTGGAATGGAATGTGGGCCCACACCCTGCAAATCTAACATGGCCAACTCCATTGCAGGATAGGCATCTCTCATACAGGCGCAATTTTCGTGGAGTCAGTCCAGTTTTTCAAGGAGTTGTGGTCCCAGCCTCAAGTGTGGTATGAACCATAATCTGGAAGGCAAGATGGCGTTGGAGCATGGTGTCTCTCTGCAGGGACAATCCAGCAAATTATAGGCCGGTGAGCCTGATATCAGTGGTGGGGAAGCTTCAGGACAAGATACTGAGGGACAGGATGTATACATGTTTGGAGGAAAATAGACAGGCAGAATGGTTTTGTACAGGGAAGGTCATGTCTCACCAGCTTGATTGAGTTTTTTGAAGAGGTGACAAGGAAAATTGATGAGAGAAGAGCTGTGAATGTAGTTTATATGGGCTTTAGTAAGACTTTTGACAAGGTCCGACATGGCAGACTGGTAGAAAAACAAAAATCACATGGGATTCGGGGTGGGCTGTCTAGATGGATACAGAACTGGCTTGGTTATAGAAGACAGAAAGTAACGGAAGGGTGTTTTTCTGAATGGAGATTGGTAGCTAGTGATGTTCCACAGGGATCAGTGCTGGGACCTCTGTTGTTTGTAGTATATATAAATGATCTGGAGAAAAATGTGGATGGTCTGATTGGTATCTTTGTGGATGGCACAACGATTGGCAGAGTTGCTAATAGTGCCAAGGATTGTCAGGGAATACAACAGGATATAGATAGATTGGAAACTTGGGCACATCAATGGCAGATGGAGTTTAATCCGGACAAATGCGAGGTGGTGCATTTTGGAGGATCAAATCTAGGTATGAATTATACTGTAAATGGCAGAAGCCTTAGGAACATTAACATACAGAACGATCTGGACTTGTAGGCCCACAGTTCCCTAAGAGTGACAACACAAGTGGCCAAGGTGATTAGGAAGGCATATGGCATTCTTGCGTTCATCAGTCAGGGCACTGAGTACAAGGAAATCATGTTGCAGCTGGTGTTGGTCCCTGATGTGGGTCTCTGATGGGGGGAATCTGATTTGGGGGTCATGGGGGGGTTGAGTCACTCTTGCACTGTGTGAGGAGGGTGGTGTGATGGGGGTGGAATTGCATTGCAGGGGGGTGGGGCGGAGCCAGCTATCAGAATCGCTATCAAACCACCCGTCAAAATGGTGGCCCATTAGTGGGATTCAGAAGGAAATCGCTTGCAAACCCTGCCATGAATAAATTTGCACGGCAAGAGATAGTGAATCGCTTTGGGCGCAACTTCGTGAGTGAGCACAAATCAGAGGCAAATCATCTCCGGCGGGAAAATGTCTCCCAAACAAAGAATGCAGCCCCTGGTTTCCAAAAACGGGAACCAGATGTGATGACCACACCAGGGGGCTTGGAGGTCATTGGAGCTCCTAAGTGGTTGGGTTCAGTGCCAGGCAGTCCGTGGCACCCTGGCCATGCCAACCTAGCACCCTGGCAATGCCTACGTCAACACTGCCAGGGTCCCAGGGGGCACTTTCAGGCTTCCAAGGGAAACTGACAAGGGCAGGATGTGAGAGGTTTCATGGCCATGAAAGGAGGGGTGTAATTGATGGGAGGGTCTTAAATAGGCGGGATATGGAAGGGCGCGTTAAGGGGCATTTGAAGGGAAGGGCCTGAAGTGGGGGCATGCAGTATGGACCTTAAAGCGGGAGGCTTGAAAGGGGGTAGCTTAAATGGGGGGATCCACATTGATCCCATATTGGGGCATTACTCTCTTAAGGAGGCCTATGCATAATGCCCAATTGCCCCATTGTCAGTGAGGATGGATGGGGGGGGAAACGGGTCACCCTCATGGCTGCGTGGTGTGAGGTGACACAGACATTTATGTTTGGTGGGAGGTTACTAATCCACGGTAAAGGTTTGGGGGTAATTTCCATGTCTGCACATGGGGGTGGGGGGTTCTTGCGATGTCTGTGGGTGGGGGTTATGGGGGACCTTCAATTTAACTTTGAGATTAAAAATGGCAGGCCACAATCTGAGGAGCTAATCTTGATCCCCACTCCAGAAAAAATTTGAAGTGTGGGTGAATTGTGTGAGAATTTCCCCAACCTCAAAAGAATGTTTCCCTGCCGGATTTGAATCGCGGGAAATTTGTGCTCTCGCTGGGTGGGCCGTGCAGTCAACGTTCAGAGATGGAAATGGGCCAGCGTGCTGCCCATGTGCAGCCCAAAAGATTCCTGAGGCACAGGCATCTGATTCTGGGGTCAGGATTCACATTAATGGCCTGGAAAACTGGAGAAGCTTTCAAATATTCCACTCATCACAGACTGTCATTCCAGCCAAGAAGCTGGCTGCATGAAGACCTGCTCTAAGGTTCCGGGTGATGGAGGTCGACAGAATATTGGTGCCATTGAGGACAGGGGAGATACCCTCTTACCAGGGTGGAGTGTAGCCTCAAGGCCACCTTTCTCAACAGCGAGAAGTGCTGCCAGCCTCACCAGGGGGACTGGCCAACAACAGAGGAAGAAGATAAACAACTTACTCAGAGCAGTTCAGACATGTGTTGTGCCTGTGGAAAATATGATACCGTCACTGGTACAGATGCAGAAGCACAGTCAGAATTTACAGGAGGGGGTGTCAGCAATTTTCCAGGGCCTACAAAGGGGCTAAAACACTCAATTAGTTTTGTTCAGGAATATCTGAGGATGACTAATCTCCCCCTCCCAAAACAAAAAAATGGGGAGGAAAATCAATACAAGATTACGGTTAGAAATTTAACAATGTATACATGTCGAGAATAACTTCAGATCGTTTCAAGCCGTCCAGATAAATTTGGCAGTAATTCAACTCATTTGAAATAAAAGAAAAATAAACATTCAGCAATGTCTCTTTCCAAAAACCGGTTAAATAACGAACATTGAAAATTGAAAGAAAGGATGGACAATGTCTGAGGTCACGTAGCGGATGGAGATGGCATCATGCCAAGTTCTCCACCACTTTCGATTCTGTACAAAAATTTAACCATTTCAGCAAGCAGGTCATCTGCACAAGGAAATATACGTCTCTAAGAATAGCTAATGCCTCTAAAATTAATCAGTGGAAATTGACTTAAATGGAATAACACAGATAAAGAAGGAGAATGAAAAATGTTGTTCAGTATTTTAATTGAGCTCCATTTTAGAGAAAGAGTGAGAGGGTGAGAGAGAGAAAGAGCCAGAGACAGAGAGAGGGACTGATAGAGACAGCGAAAGTTGAGAGAGCGAAAGAGAGAGAGTCAGGGAGAGACAGAAACGGGGAGAAGTAGTTAGATAAAGAGAAAGAGCGACAAGAGTTCCAGAGACAGACAGAGGTACGTAGAGAGAGAGAGAGAGAGGGAGTTTTTGGCATCTATAGATAGGGAGTTTTAGGCATCTAAACTTTGTTCTGAACTATTCACTGTCTCTGTATTCAGACTTTGACTTCAGACCTTGACTTTTAAAAGTTTTGTTATGAGCTGTGATTATTTGAAAGCTTCAAATTGTCTACGCATTGCCTTTAAAGATTATAGTTTGAGTACAGTTAACAATTTTTTCTTTTCAAAGGCTATCATTGGCATTTCCAGGGTAATTTTGATACACAAGGAATTTTAATCAGGGTGCAAAATCACGTATTTAAGAATAAGAAAATATTAGTTTTATGGTGTTCAGTGGAGGTTAGGATAGTTAAAATACATATGACAAATATGATCAAGCCGGTGTGTAATTAGTTCAGGGTTAAAACTTCCCTGACACAAATAATCATCAGTAGGGTGAAACTAACCTGTCTCACAACGCAGATGTTTTAATTATGAGATTGCAGAATTACTTATAAACAACAGATGGGTAAATGAAATATGTCCATGATCATGCTCGTCTGGGAAAGAACCACGATACAGCGCAAAATTGGTTCACTCAGAGTTTCAATAACATATTGTGTTTGCTGAAAGACTTGATAACGGGAATTTGGCAGTACTCCAACTTTTACTCCCAGTCCATTTGAGTGAAAAATCTAAAAAAAAGTTTAGAGATGCGAATGGCATCATTCCAATTTATCCACCCACTATACGCCCCTTTTTGTCTCTCCAAGACAATTAACCCTTTCAACAAGCTTTTGTGTGTAATCCAGAAGATGTCTTGACACTCCCATGCTGGATTTGCCTGTGAGCTCTGGCCCTTTTAATTCTGATAAAGTAATGAACAGTCCACACAGCTGAAGATGCATTTACATTGGAACTTACAAATCTTAAGTTTTGAATTTTCAGATTTTTTTCAGATTAATTAAGCCACTCTGTCCCATGCAGAATGGATCTTTGAGCAAGAACACCCTGGACACGGTTGCATGTCACTTATAAAGGACGATTCATCTGTCAGGGAGGACCTATCGGATGCCCCTCTTAACGACCCAGACCTGACCATGTTCACAGATGGCAGTGCTTCCATTGGTGAAAAGGGGGAACGTTTAGCAGGATATGCTATAGTCAACCAGGGTGGGGAGACAGTAGAATCAGCAGCATTTGAAACCCCATTCTTGGCCCAACAAGCAGAACTGTTCGCACTAATACGCGCATGCGCACTAGGAGCAGGCAAAAAGTAAATATTTATACAGACTCCAGATATGCCTTTGGAGTCATACATGATTTTGGAGAATTATGGAAGAACAGAGGATTTTTAACATCCCTTGGCACCCCAATTTCCCATCAGCAGCTAGTAACCCAGTTACTCCAAGCTCTTATGCTCCCAGAAAAGGTAGCAGTGATAAAGTGTACTGCCCATACGAAAGGAAAAACTCCAGTAGATGAAGGAAATAGGCAGGCCGACCACCAAGCAAAAGAAGCCTCAAAGTCAAAGGCCATGGTAGTGCCCAAAATGATGAGCCGGACTAAAAGCTCAAAGAGCAAGTCTCCCTCTGAAAAACCTATGCCGACCATTACTGACGTAATCCAGCTACAGGACGACGCTCCTGCTAGCGATAAAAAGTCATGGGAAGAATTAGGATGTATATATGATAAAGAAAATAAGCTGTGGGTCACCCCAGCAGGGCAGACATGTGTGCCCGATGCTTTGGCAGCCTGGGTGTGACCGAATGTGTACACTTTGCAACTCACTGTGGTGCTCGCGCCACAGTTGTTGTTAATATATTGATAGTTGTTGATATATTGTTAAAAACCTGGTGGCATCCCAGACTGCAGGAGATAGCCCAACGAATTAGCAATCGCTGCTTGATATGCCAGCAGTATAGCCCTGGTAAGGCAGTGCCCTGTGAGCCGGGGAAAACACCATTGCCCGAGGGTCCCTTTGAGACCCTGCAACTGGACTACATTGAGTTGGAAAGATGTCAGTGTTACAAGCATGTATTAGTAATTGTTGATGTGTTTAGTAAATGGATAGAAGCCTATCCTACTGTAGATAATAAGGCTTCAACTGTAGTAAAAGTTCTTATGCGTGAAATTGTACCAAGATTTGGAATTCCATATCGTTTAAGCTCTGATAATGGACCTCATTTTGTGGGACTGATCAATAAAGAATTCTGCACTCAACTGGGAATTAAACAGCAATTACACTGCGCCTACCGGCCCCAAGCGGCTGGGATGGTGGAAAGAGCTAACCAGACTTTAAAGACTAAGCTTTTTAAATTACAAGCTGACTGGAGGCACTTGGCTCAAACTATTACCTACTGCACTCTTTCAAATAAGAGCCACCCCAGCAGGAAAGACTAGATTAAGCCCTGCGGAAATCCTGTATGGAAGACCTCTCCGCACTCCATGGGATTGTGAGATTCCCCAAAAGGTCCAGTTCCACCACATGACTACAGAAATGGCTAATTACATAATAGCCTTGACTAAAGTATTAACGAGTCTCCACTTACAAGTACATGCCGCACAAGAGGAAGTGCCACCCTTGGCCAGCTCCGATATTGTGCAACCAGGAGATCATGTGATGATCGCAAATTGGACACGGAAGGGGTTGGAACCGCGTTGGGAGGGACCTTTCCAAGTTCTCCTAACCACCCCCACAGCAGTCAAAGTTGAAGGACGTAATGCATGGATCCACATGCACCATTATAAACTAATAAAGTTTGCATGATCACTAACTCTCGTTTTAAAGTTCTAGGTACATGTGGCTGATCGTTCAACTACAGGATGAGGCTGCCTTTTGTCCTCGCGATCCTCGCTAACACACTACTGTGTGCGACCGCTCGAGACCGGCGATGTAGACCCGGCGGACGAATTCTGCACCTTTGTCGTGAGGACACCTTTAGCTGTGCCAACAGCATCACAGATGAGACCTTGTGGACGGCCACCCCAGTAGATACCTGCACCACCATCATTCATCAAGACGAGCAGAAGCCTCGGTTCCTGACTACTCACAGATCCCTGACCTGCGATCGTTACGCTTGACGGTGGGACCACCGCTGTACGAGGAAAGGCAAGCCACGAGTTCCTGAATGTAAGACTATCCATACTCACCCGCCTACCAGGAGGAAGCGGGCAACACACCATGTGACTGCGAATTCATTCCTGTTTATGTCTTATACTCATGCAAAGAAATTGAATGTCTGCTCTTGTTGGGTATGTACGCATGTTCCCAGCCATGCGTACATACCATGGGGGTATTCCCTTGGTCCCTCTTTCCTATTTGATCGAGGAGGTCGCAGAATGGGCTCTGCGACATAATCGCACCGATCCTGATAATGATACCGTGGAAGGACTCAGTGAGCTCAACGCAGAGTTAGTAGTTGTTCGGACGGTTGCCTTACAGAACCGAATGGCTCTAGACTACCTCCTCGCCAATGAGGGAGGTATGTGTGCTGTAGTGGGTTCTGAGTGCTGTACTTATATCCCTGATAGCTCGGAAAACATTACTCACCTAGTGGACCACATTAGGGATGGGGTAAAGAGACTCCACCAGTCCTCCTCGGACGACTGGTGGGGATGGCTGTGGTCTAGTTCCAGGACCACCTATCTGTTTCATGGATTTATTATCTTTATCATCATTTGCATTTTGCTATGTATCATTGCAACCTGCGTGAAATGCTTTTGTAATCGTTTAGGCGCATCTGTGATGCCACAAATGCAGCAGCGTCTTCCCCAGTTAGGCAAGCAGGACTTAGTAGTGCCGAAAATGTGTATGAGGACGTTGGACCAAAGGATGATTTCCCGGAGGAATTCCTCAGACTCTCAAGGATAAGCCCCTGAGAGCTGTGTGATCATGGAATTATCAATGGGGGGAATGGGCAGCAGGGTAGCATGGTGGTTAGCATAAATGCTTCACAGCTCCAGGGTCCCAGGTTCGATTCCCGGCTGGGTCACTGTCTGTGTGGAGTCTGCACGTCCTCCCCCTGTGTGCGTGGGTTTCCTCCGGGTGCTCCGGTTTCCTCCCACAGTCCAAAGATGTGCGGGTTAGGTGGATTGGCCATGCTAAATTGCCCGTAGTGTCCTACAAAAAGTAAGGTTAAGGGGGAGGTTGTTGGGTTACGGGTATAGGGTGGATACGTGGGTTTGAGTAGGGTGATCATGGCTCGGCACAACATTGAGGGCCGAAGGGCCTGTTCTGTGCTGTACTGTTCTATGTTCTATGTTCTACGTTCTATGAGGATGTGAAGCAAGGGTTAATAGCTAGAACAAGCCAGAATGAATGGGATACATTAGTGGAAAATCACAAGTGGAGGAGTTTGTTATTGAAGCCATTAAAAGAGGATGAACTTGTTGAGATAAGGGAGTTGATATCTGAATTTGTGAGCCAACTCATGAATGACTAAGCCGAATAGCCTTGAGAAACAAGGCAGATGGCCGGATGACGGAATATGAAATGTGGGAGCAGCTTGCAACTATGGCTAACACCTGCTGATTAAGATATACTCATGTGCCAATAGATAACCTCAAAGTCTGTGAAATCATGTATTGGATCGATGGCAAAAACAAGTTTATGTTTTGTAATGGGGATGAGCTCATGTGAATGTAAGGGACAGCCCCCTAATAATACCTATAAAAGAAGGATGTTTTGAACAATACTTTGGCACTCTCCAAGGTGGTTTTCCGGAATACCTAGAGAGCTGTCCCGATCGCAATAAAGAATATTCTGAAGTACGGACGTGTTCGAGACCGTTTCTTCCGGACTGAGAGACAAGTGAATTAGAGACGCATTCACAAAGTGATGGGATTAATGCCTATTCAGTTGCATCTGGCTGTGCTGATCAACAATTTTGGTTGCTACTTTTCAGAGGAGAAGTTTAAGGCGGGATTCTCCCGAATCCACGCGATGGCCCGACGCTGGCGTAAAAAACGGCGCGAACCACTCCGGCGTTGGGCTGACCGGAAGTTGCAGAATTCTCCGCACTTCCGGGGGCTAGGTTGGTGCCGGAGGGGTTGGCGGCGCTAGCCAACGCCGAAGAGACTGGGCAAGACCCCCGGCCGGCGCGGTGTGCCCGAAAACTACCGTCAGAGAATACAGCAGCCGGCGTCGGAGCGGCGGGTCGGGATTCACTCAGCCCCCGCACCCCTCCCGGGGATTCTCCGGCCTGGCGTGGGGTCGGAGAATCCAGTCCCCGGAGAGAGAAGAGGTGGGTGAAAAATCCGTTTGAGCTTGAGACCCCAGAATCTGTTGTTAACTTGCAGCTGGCTCCAAATGAAGAAACTGAGCTTCTGCGTTTCAGCTGTGACAGCATATTAAAAACACGGTCCAAGTCAATGAGGTTGTTGGCATTCTGGAGTAGTGTTTCTGAAGAGTATCCGGAGCTGAGTAAAAATTAAAGGTGAGAAAGGTGGGTCGCGAAGGTCAGCCGGTGTGGGTCGTGAAGGTCGGCCAGCGTGGGTTGTGAAGGTTGGCCAGTTGGTAAAAATGGGTCCCTGGAAAAAAAGTTTGAAAAACACTGTAGCAGACAGAATATACATGGGGGAAGGGCGCACATATTGTAAATACACACAATTAAACACTTTGTTGCGAAGCCAATCAAATTTGTCTAACCTCTGTCTAACGCTGTGAAGGATGGGCTGAGGCTGGGTGCTGTGCAGTGTGTGGGAGGTCCATGTGGGGGTAGGGCATCCATGACACATGAACGTCTCACATGGTCAAACCCTCACCAAGAAGTGGCAGGGGATGAGAGCAGTAGTGTGAGCCCACCTTGTATTAGAGCATACTCAGTGAGTGAGCCCTAACCATTCACCATCTCCTGCAACTGCACCATTACCCCATCCCCCCCCCCCCCCCCCCCCAATGCCTTTCAAGAAATATGGACCTGTGAGGAGGAATTTCCAGCACATGCAGGGATCACCCGGGTGGACAGTGGCATGATATCTTAAAGGTAGGAGTCAGACTTTGTCAGACAATGAGGAGTTGTAGAGCTCATTTCACAGCGAGTCATCATCAACCTCCGCCCCGTGGACAAGACCTGCTGATACTTGCAATCCTATGGGAATGCTGGTATGACTCTCGGAGGGGGGAGGAGTAGCTGCGGTAGTGGGATGGAGTGGGAAGGCTAGGAGGAAGGTGGTGAAGGACTGAGGGAGGGAGAAGGGGTAGAAGGAGGGAGGAAGTTGGAGAGAGAAAGGGTGAGAGGCTCAAAGGAAGGTGGAATGTGTGGAGTGGGGTGGTTGAAGTTGAAGGGGTGGGGAAAAGGTGGGCCAGGACGGCAGAGCTGCCGATGGCCTGGCCTCCTAGTTGGTAAATCGGGAGGGTATGAGGTTGTACTACGTGCAGCGGCCCTGCATTACACATTGGGTATTCTGCCTGTCATCTCAGGTTCCATGTCTGGATCCTTCTGCACACCATCCTTGTTCTCCTCATCCTCCTTATCAGATGAGGATTGTCATTCATCCTCCAGCATATGGTCCCACTACTGTGCGTTGTTATGGAACATGCAGCAGGCCACCACAATGCTTGAGACATCTGGGGCTAAATTGGAGTGCCCCACCACAGCGGTCCAGGCATCAGAAGCACATCTTGAGAATACCAATGCATGGCTCAATGATGCTCCTGGTTGTTGCGTGAGAACCTCTCAATCGTGGCTATATGTATTGTTGTTAGCTTCAAAGTGGACAAAGATGGAACCTTGAAATAGTTTGTAGTAAAAGATGAATAGAGGATTCCATTGCTGAAGGTGTTCTAGTTACAATCACTAGGTAAGAGTGGGACCAAGCAACGGCAATTTCACTCAGCTAAACAATGAAGTGAAAGAATTGCAATCAACTGTTTGAGGAGGAAGGATGATGCACCATAAAAACAATCGCAGGAAGGTCATCAGTCATCAGTTTAGTTCGGTCCATTCTAAATCTGTGGCAAGGATTAAAACCTGTTTGGAAAGAGTCAAACATAGAGACTCAGGAAAATGGGCATGAATTTGGAAGGTGACAACCACATTGCTTTTTTAATTTACCCATGGGATGTGAGCATCGCTGGCTAGGCCAACATTATTGCCTATCCCAGTGCCAGGGGTGTCTATATGGCACTGTCAGCGCTGAGGCAGCCTTTGAACAGCGGGGTCTTTCTCAACACGGCAGGTGCCGAGAAACACCCCGCTGAAATCACCCCTGTTCTCTGACCTGCTCTTGTAACCACAGTAATCAAGTTCAGTTTCTGGTCAAGAATCTTGAAGAAGAAAGGAGGGTTATTGATTGTACAGTTTTCTAGAGAATGAGGTTTGAAAAGGGGGTTATGACGATAATTTTCATAATTTTATGACGTCACTTCATGAGCTTTGTATTTCACAGAATAAAACTGGAGTAAGTGCAACATATGTTGTAGTGCTGTTCGGGCGGCACGGTAGCACAATGATTAGCACTGTTGTTTCACAGCGCCAGGGTCCCAGGTTCAATTCCGAGCTTGGGTCTCTGTCTGTGCGGAATCTGTACGTTCTCACCTTGTCTGCATGGGTTTTCTCCGGGAGCTCCGGTTTCCTCCACAAGTCCCGAAAGGAGTGCTGTTAGGTCATTTAGACATTCCGAATTCTCCCTCTGTGTACCCGAACAGGTGCCAGAATGTGGAGACTAGGGGCTTTTCACAGTAACTTCATTGCAGTGTTAGTGTAAGCCTACTTGTGACAATAAAGATTATTATTATTATTCAAAAAACAAAGTAATCCCAATGACACATGTGAGGTAACTAACATTTCAATTCTTGATCATTTTTGTGAATATATTTTGGCATGGGGAGAATGTATACATTTACCCATCAGACAACTCAAAATTACTTCTTCACTGAAGAGTTAAGCTGTTGAGAAAAATATATTCATGTAACTTCAAAAGATATATGAAAACAATCTTATTTGAATACCGCACAGCAGAATATTGAAATAAATCCTCGATATATTTGCAGTGGAACTGCTTTCACATGCAGCACAAGTAGCAGTGTAGATTTTCATCATCATCACCCCGAGCAATAACCTGCTGGTGCAAATAGTCCTTCCTTGAAATTAATGGACTGGAAATTGGGTGGGTTCACTAATGGACGGGCATCCATTCTGTCAAATTACCACCCAGTCAGAAGTCTACCCCCTTGCATGTAATTCTGAGGGTAGGCTTTTCTGCAATTGCTTCCATCATGATGAGAATACATTTAAATATAATCAGTCAGTTCTCTGAGCTATACAGGTACCTCCAGAGAGTGACCAATTGAAAGGGAAGGAGCCTCCTGGAGCTATTCTCAGGAGCTGAGCCAGTTGTCCTAATTTTAAAAAAAGGGGGCGGGTGGTCAAGGGGGTGAAAGGACTTGATCCCAGAAGAGGACATTACAAAGTTATGGGAAGGGTACATAAAGATTTTCACCACAAACCAGAAAACATGCTCTTATTGTGAAGATTGAGTGTAGTAAGTTATCTTCCAGTCCTGATTCTCCGCTCAGTGACAACAGTATGTGTTAAATTGAAAGGAATATATTTTCAGCTACCCTGATGATCTAATTTTCCTGAGTTTTGCTGGTAATAGTTCTCAAGTTTGATTTAAAACTGGCACCAAAGACGGAGTCATTAGAGCTTTCTTGCAGAGGGGAAGAAAGAGGAGGCATGTATTTGTCTGATGTGATTGCTTTGACAACTTCTTATTCTCTGTAATCAGTGCTACAGTGATGAATGGTAGTGACTTGAGGGTTTTTCATTTCAGCTGCTTTAGGAGTTCTGTGCCGATCTTAGAAGAAGCAAAGTCACAGTTGATAGGAAGGCCCTGGAGGCAATATTCATGACATTTCAAGCAGAGAAGCATTTTTTGGACTCGATATACCATGTAAAGCATGATAGGAACGCTATTTTTGTTTTAAAAAAGCCTTAACTAAAGATGAAAGCTTCCCTTGTACAAGAAGCAGACGTGGTGTGGTTAAAAGCAATACTAAAGGTGAACTTTGATTTGTTCTGCCCCGTTTAAATAAGAAACATGTGTGTACATATTTAGATTCAAATGAAAAATCAGGCATTTTCAAGGACAGGAGTGGCACAGGCTGGATGGAAGATCAATCTCTTCTTGCATTGCCACACTAACCTGCTTTAACAACATCAAAAGACTTCCAGAAGTACACCAGCCACTCTGAGACTACTAATGAATGGGAAAATTAATGTCATCATTCGGAACAGTATTGTGAAATTAAAACCCATTCGAGTTAAAAGTAGCAGGAATTAATTTCTTAGGCAATGCGCCCTTGCAGCTAAAAATAAGAGGCTTTAATCCTGCCCCAGCTGGACATTGTTCAAAGTCAGTTCCCAGGGGAGCAATGTCTTTGGGGAATTGAATTAGGACCAATCCAGAAAACTGCAGGACTTTGTAAGTCCTTTTTCTATATAGGGACATACATATTAGCTACTTATTTAAAATCCAATGGGCATGTGGAATCTTTTGGTCTGATGGCTTTGCACGTTTCTGTTTCAGCTATGCTTTTGACCCTGCTGGGATTCTAAACAAAGTTAACAATGATTTGAAAAATAATGAGAAACATACCGGACAGAAAATGTATTTAGCGTATTTTCTACCGTTTAAATTCTTGCAAATGGAATATCTGCTAATACACCTTTACATTTGGAACTCAGAATCACAGGGCACAATTCTCCCAACGGGAGACAAAGTGCCGACGCCGGAGTGAAAACCGGAGTGTTTCACTCCGGCATCGGAGGCCGCTCCTCGCCCCCTATTCTCCCACCCTCAGGGGGCTAGGAGCGGCGGCGCGTCAATTTTGCGTGCCGGGCCTTGGCGCCCGCATCAAAGCGGCCCGCATAAATGACGCGGCCGGCGGTGCTTAAATGACATCATCCGCGCATGCGCGGTTCCCGTCCTCCCCGCGGGCGCCCTGCAAGACATGGAGGATTGATCTTGCGGGCCAGCGGAGGAAAAAGAGTGCGTCCTTTAGAGACGCTGGCCCACCGATCGGTGGGCACAATCGCGGGCCAGACCCCTCCTGAGCACCCCCCTGGTGGGAGATGCTCCCTCCCCCCCCCCCCCCCCACAGGCTGCACACGCAGCGTTCGCGCGCTGTTCACGCCGGCAGCGACCAGGTGTGGTTGGCGCCGGCATCAACCAGTCGGATTGTGCAGGCCGCTTGGCCCATCCGGGCCGGAGAATCGCCGCTCGACTGTTAGAAACGGCGAGTGACGATTCTCCGAGCAGCCTGTCATAAAACTTGGCACGCCATTTTGGGGCGGGGGCGGGGTGGGAGAATCGCGTGCGGGTGCCAGGGCGGCGTGGCGGGAATCGCCCGGCACTTCCGTGATTCTCCCAACTGGCGTGGGGGTCAGAGAATCGCGCACATAGAATCCGCACAGTGCAAAAGGAGGCCATTCTGCCCATCGAGTCCATACCCACCCACCGAAAGAGCACCCCACCCAAGTGCACTCCCCCATCTACCCCGCCCTATCCCCATCATCCAACGTGCACATCCCTGGGCACTAAGGAGCAATTTAACCAGGGCTGACCATGGAAGAGGATGTGTAGCATTGGACGCTGCACTGGAGGTCTTATTGGAAGAGGAAAAAAGGAGAGGAGCAGGAGGTCCTTCAGACACATAGAGAAGGCAGATGGAACAGGAGATACGGAAGTCAGTGCCTGGAGTTTAGCCCTAAGGACCTGGATTCAGTTCTGCAAAAAGATCAGTAATCTCACATCATGTGGACATGCTCAGTGAATGAACTCCACCAATAGCCTCACGTCCCCCTCAAATCACTAATCTACCAACAAACAATTTTTCAAGTTGCACACCTTACATTTATATGCTTCACCCTCACCCGCATACAACAGGTGCTGTTGTACGCCTCAAGCCCACATCTTTACAGCTTTCACACACTGCCAGCTGTTCAGCCATGATAGCCACTTTATCCAAAGTGTGGAACTCAATGACACACTTTCCTCTCCCTCTCAGGAGAAGGGGACACAAAATTAGAGGCAGCAGGGACTAACTGGAGGGTGAAAGTGCATTCGCTAACCTCTCGTGGGGCAAGGTGGTGCTGGTCATTAAAAATGGTTCGTCATGAGTCTGTAGCCAGTGCCAGGGCTGAACCTATTGAAGATATCCCCAAATCTAATTCCCTCACTCACACCTTGGGCAGGATTCTCTGATCCTGAGGCTAAGTGTTGATGCCGTCGTAAACACCGTTGTGTTTCTCGAGGGCATCAACATGACCTCAGGAGCAACAACTCAGGGGGACCTGTGGAGCGGCCCCTGACTGGAACCGTGCCGACAGTGCCGGCGCCAATGGCGCCAGTTCTCCGCTCTCCGGAGAATCGGCGGACTGGCGTCAGGGTATCGTTGCGCGATTTGTGCCGGTCCCAGCGATTCTCCGGCCCAGGCCCGGGGTGAGAGAATCGCGCCCCCTATTTCTCGTCATCCCATAATTTCTTCTGACTTCCAAACTACAGATGATGTAAATGTGCACATCGTACTTCCCCCTTCCCCCACACCGTAATCTTAGTCTTTTGCCTTTTTCCCTTCAGAAAACCAAGTAGTGCAACCTGAAGGAAGAGTAAAATGGTGAAGACATCCTATCATGATTTCAGTCAAGCAACCACCAGCTCAGAACCCTAATTTGGGACATAATATTCCCAATGATCTCAGCAGCCATTTCAAAAGATACAAGTTGACTTTACGTCATGCCAGCATGTAATAATATTGTGCTTCCTGCTGGTGCATGTAGCTAATGAACAGCATGTTTAGCACTGACTGCAAGCAGAAATCCTGAGCAAGAGCCGGCAGCAGGACGTTGGATTACTGCCTGTGTTGCAAGGGATGGGTTAATTGCACATCATGCTACTCTCACCTCTTTTCAGAGGCTATCTAATTTAATGCCCACAGAACTGTAGGCAATCCAACACACACATAAGCTAATGATTTGTCATCATTGTTGACTCTTTAAAAGGAAAATAACTATCCAGAGATGTGAACTGCTGTCCATAAAGTACATTGAATTTCGTTTTACGGCCCAATTACGGACTGTTCGGCCTCAGAGGTGTTTATGCCCCAAAGGAGCCACCTCTCATTTTTCTTCCTGTAACTTATCAATATATCCTGCTTTCCTTTTTCCCTCATGCTTATTTAGCTTCCTCTTGAAAGTATCTTTTTGGTAAAGGGCATCACAGGCCACAGGGACTGTAAGAAAGCAGGCCGCCTCTGTCTCTGATGTACATCCTGGGGTAACACCTAGACAATAGCAGTAGATGAGTAAGAAGTTTTAGGAGCTCAGTGGCCTATCACATACAAGGGGCGGGGCCACCAATGCCTCATCTCCATGGAGATGCAACATAGGCGCCTACTACATTTTTGGCAGGTTCCGTGCAGATAGTTGGCTCTTCAGGCCATTCAAAATCAAAGATATTTTTTTAATCATAGAATTTACAGTACAGAAGGAGGCCATTCGGCCCATCGATTCTGCACCGGCTCCCGGAAAGAGCACCCTACCCAAGGTCAACACCTCCACCCTATCCCCATAACCCAGTAACCATATCCAACACTAGGGGCAATTTTGGACACTAAGGGAAATTTATCATGGCTAATCCACCTAACCTGCACATCTTTGAACTGTGGGAGGAAACTCCCACACACGGGGAGGATGTGCAGACTCCGTACAGACAGTGACCCAAGCCGGAATCGAACCTGGGACCCTGGAGCTGTGCAGCAATTGTGCTACCACAATGCTACCGTGCTGCTATATTACAATCAGCAACAAATCTCTAATTATAGTTATTTATACATTTTTTAAAAATACCGTATTAAATTAAGAATAATTGAATTGAACAAGACTACGGTCGGGTGGAGAGAGGAAATATTACAAATCACTCTAAATTAAAATTGAAAAAAGGATTCTGATAGACCTGGAAATTGACCTGAACTGTTCAGTTAGATTTGTTATTTTTTTTTAATAAACTGCCAAAGTCTACGCTGGTATTTAAAAAGAAAACATACCTGCTGCTCTGTCTAAAGGAATTTAACAGCCATGGCAGGTGAAGAGACTGCATCAGTATGTTAAAGTTTTACATATTATAGTGGGCAAAATAACCATGGTGTCATCTTAAGAATTCTCTCTTTTTTAAAATAAATTTAGAGTACCCAATTAATTTTTCCAATTGATGTACCCTCAATAAAGACACGAGAGAGTGTACTCGTAAACAAAGGCTTGAATAAACAGAGAACTTCGCTAGCCAGAGAGATGTGGGGTGCAATTCTCCGCCCCCCACGCCGGGTGGGAGAATAGCGGGAGGGCCTCCCAACATTTTTCATGCCCTCCCGCTATTCTCCGCCCCCCCCCCCACGCCCGACCCACGCCACGAATCACCACTCGCCGTTTTTTACGGTGAGCGGCGATTCTCCGAGGCCGATGGGCCGAGCGGCCGGGCCTCCACGCCCGTTTCAACACGGCAGCAAACACACCTGCTCGCTGCCGTCATGAAACGGGCGCCAGATGCCCGTTTGGAGCATCTAGGGGCCCGATTGGATGGGAGCACCGCGACTGTGCTCGGGAGGGGAGGGGTTTAGTGCCCACCGATCATCGGGCCAGCGTCCAAAACGGACGCACTCTTTCCCCCCCGCTGCCCAGCAAGATCAAGCCGCCACGTCTTGCCGGGCGGCGGTGGAGAAAGACTGCACCGCTCATGCGCGGGTTCGTGCCGTTTGCGCTATGAAGTCATCCGCGCATGCGCAGATTGGAACCGGCAACCTGCGCATGCGCGGATGACTTCACATTCTCGGCGCGACGAGGTCGCGGCCGGGAAAGACGGAGGCCCGCTCCTAGCCCCCCGGGTGGGGGTGAATTAGGTGCGGGGAGCGGGCTCCGAAGCCGTCGTGAACCTCGGCCGCGATCACGATGGCCTTCACGAATTCGGCCCCCTGCGGAGAATTCCGCCCGTGTGCTCACTGAGCGCCGCCCACAGGACGTTACCTTATATCCAGAACCCTGGAAGGTGGAGCCAGAGGCGGAGTTCCCCAGGGTTTCAAACCCGGTCTTAAAGGGGCATTACATGCATCGGTCTTAAAGGCACATTGCCCATTCATCACACCAATAAAGGGGCAATTTAGCATGTTCAATCCACCTACTCTGCACATCTTTGGGTTGTGGTGGCGAAACCCATGCAAACACGGGGAGAATGTTCAAACCCCACCCGGACAGTGACCCAGAGCCAGGATCGAACCTGAGACCTCGGCGCCGTTAGACTGCAGTGCAACAACTGCGCCACTGTGCTGCCGTAAGAATACTCTTTTTAACAAGTTGCAATAGGACGAATGCAGAAACAAAGATTTGAAGTACTTGGAAGCAACACTAAGTCACTGATAGACACCATCGCAGCGTGTTCGGGAACGTCACTGGTTACCGATAGGAGGATTTCCAAGAGGATGAATATTAATATTTTCTGTACATAAAGCTTTTGTGTACAATGTGGAGAATAACTTATTGTCTTAATGATTTATTGTGCAGAAAAGGTTCTGTGTTCTGACAGTGGACCTGGGGTCATAGTGCAGAGCCTTGAAACCAATTGTACTTCTCAAAGCATTCAAAAGGACTTTTGAAACTTGGCACTGCAAGTCCATGGGCCTTTATTTATGGCTAATAACTGTTTGTCTTATAGTATGGCTACAGAAAATTGCAGAAGAACCATGGTAAAAGCAGTCTTTTCTGTGGGTTCTTTGTACACTCCATGCTAGAGTTTGGTTGTGGATTTTGATGCGACCATCAATTCACTCAAGATACGAGTAGAAGTAAACTGTGGCTTTAATCGACTTACAACTGAGCCTGCCTGCGACCAGATGAACTGAGGGCAGGCTCACAAGACCGCAGCACTTTATACTTCCGGTAGTGGGAGGAGCCATGGGCGGAGCCAAGGGTGGAGCCCTGTACATGCTCATAGTCTCCCCTTGTGGGCAGAGCCGCGCAACGGCTCACAGATGGAGCCAACAGGGACACAGTAATGCACAGTGTGAATTATACATATTATACATTCACCACATTCACCCCCTGTTAAAAAACTCCGGCGAGGGTGACGGGTCTATAAGTTGAGTCGGTCCTGTGCTCGAATCGTCCGCTGGGATCGGCGAACAACCGGGGTTGCAGCCACTTCGGATGGCTGTGTGCTGATGTCCGGTGTGAACCTAAGAGTGGACTCCGGGGGTAGTTCGTTCAGAGCTTCATTCTTGACCGGTGCGATGGGTGAAGGGGGGCGCAGGAAACCTGTAGGCACGAGGGCGCAGGGCGTGGGGGGTCAGGTGGGGTGTGGTGTGAGGGGTACCTCGGCGTTGGTGGTGGTGGTGGATCCTGCAGGCGCCAGGTCCCGAAGGGAAACGGTGTCCTGCCGGCCGTCGGGGTGTTCGATAAAGGCGTAGTGGGGGTTTGAATGTAGTAGTAGGACCCTCTCTACCGGCGGGTCAGTTTTATGTGTCCGGGCGTGCTTCCGGGGGAGAACCGGGCCCGGCGTCCTCAACCAAGATGGGAGCGAAGACCCCGTGGTAGTGCCCCTAGGGAAAACAAATAATCGCTCGTGAGGAGTCTGATTAGTGGCCGTACACAGGAGGGACCTAATTGCATGGAGCGCGTCGGGGAGGGCGTTCCTGCCAGGGGGAGGTTGGAAGATTCCTGGACCGAAGGGTCAGTAGGACGGTCTTCCAGACCGTCGCGTTCTCCCTCTCCACCTGCCCGTTCCCCCTGGGATTATAGCTGGTAGTCCTGATCGAGGTGATGCCCTTGCCGAGCAGGTACTGACGCAGCTCGTCACTCATGAAGGACGAACCCCTGTCGCTGTGGACATAGTTAGGGAAACCGAACAGAGTGAAAATACTGTGCAGGGCTCTGATGACTGTATGGGAGGTCATATCGGGGCATGGGATAGCAAACGGGAAGCGAGAGAATTTGTCTATGATGTTGAGGAAGTACACATTACGGTTGGGCAAGGGGAAGGGGCCCTTTGAAATCGATGCTCAGTCGTTCAAAGGGCCGGGATGCCTTTACCAGGTGGGCCTTGTCTGGTCTATAGGTCTGCGGTTTACACTCCGCGCAGATCGGGTAATTCCTGGTGACAGCTTTTACCTCCTCGTTGGAGAAAGGCAGATTGCGGGCCTTGATGTAGTGGGCGAGCCGGGTGACTCCCGGGTGGCAGAGGTCATTGTGGATAGCCTGTAATCGGTCGTCTTGCGCGCTGGCGCATGTGCCGCGGGACAGGGCATCTGGGGGTCCGTTGCGCTTCCACAGACGGTATACGATATCATAATTATAGGTAGAGAGTTCGATCCTCCACCACAAGATTTTGTCATTTTTAATTTTGCCCCGTTGCGAGTTGTTGAACATGAAGGCAACCGATCTCTGGTCGGTGAGGAGGGTAAACCTCCTACCAGCAAGGTAGTGCCTCAAGTGCCGTACGGCTTCCACAATGGCTTGAGCTTCTTTTTCGACTGAGGTGTGTCGAAGTTCCGAAGCTGAACTTCCTCAACCAGGATGGAAGCGAGGCCCCCGTGGTAGTGCCCCTAGGGAACCACCATCCGGAACTTTTCCCCGGTCTTGACGACCACCACCTGAGTTCTCCAGGGGCTATTACTGGCCTTTATGACTCCTTCACATAGGAGCCGCTGGACTTCGGCTCTAATAAATACCCTGTCCTGCAGGCTATACCGCCTGCTGCGAGTGGCCACAGGTTTGCAGTTAGCGGTGAGGTTAGCGAAGAGTGGAGGCGGGTCGATTTTTAGAGTTGCTAAGCTGCATATAGTGAGAGGGGGAAGGGGTCCTCCGAAGCTGAGTGTTAGGCATCTGAGGTTACATTGAAAATCGAGTCAGAGTAGGAGAGGGGCACAGAGGTCTGGGAGGACATACAACTGGAAGTTGGAGTAGTTGGTGCCCTGTATCGTTAATGTCGCAATGGTGCGCCCTTGTATCTGGACCGAGTGCGACCCCGAGGCGAGGGAGATAGTTTGCCGTGCTGGAAAGATAGGGAGCGAACAGCATCTTACCAGGTCTGGATGAACGAAGCTCTCGGTGCTCCCGGGGTCGAAGAGGCACGGTGTCTTGTATCCTTTGACTTGAACGGACATCGTGGAGCTTCTGAGGTGCTTTGGTTGCGACTGGTCCAGAGTGACTGCGTTGAGTTGCGGGTTGTCGGTGGCTTGGTCAGCGGTGCTGGAGAGGCCCGTGATGACTGTCCGCGGAGGTCGTAGTCGTCGCTTTGCATATCGGGTGATGACCAAGATGGCAGCCCTCGTGGTTCGCACGTGGCGGGCGGCGAGGAAGGTGGTGTCCAGGATGGCCGCCCCCATGACTCACACATGGCCGGCCGCGTGGGGGAGGATTGCCAAGATGGCGGCCCCCGTGAGTCGCACATGTCGTGCGGAGGCAGAGTCGGCAGACACGCTGCCACATTGCAGGGTCTGCGGGCCTGAGAGTTATAGGGGTGATTGTTCTGGATAGCGTTAGAGTTTGAGGATTTGGTTTTAGTCAGGCATATCTTTGCAAAGTGTCCTTTCCGTCCGCAGCTACTGCAAGTCGCGTTGCGGGCTGGGCAGTGCTGCCGTGGGTGTTGGGGCTGGCCGCAAAAGTGGCACGATGGTGCTCCGTAGTGGGCAGGTGGCTGCGCGGCGCAGGTCTGGGGTAGTCTCTGGTCGGGGGTCCACGATGGGGTCGCGTGGTCGGCTGGGAACGAGTTCAAACTTTGAAAAGCGACCTCCAGCGAGGTTGCTAGCATTACTGTGTCCTCCAAGTTTTGGGCCCTTTTTTCGAGGAGACGCTGGCGCACATAATTGGACCGGACCCCTGCAACTTACACATCACGGACAAAAAGTTTCATGTGCTGGGAGGCAGTTACAGACTGGAAGTTACATTCCCGTGCTAGAGCTTTTAGGTCATGCAGGTAGTCTTCTAGCGACTCTGCAGGGCGCTGGCGGCGGGTAGCAAAAATATGCCGTGCGTAAACTTCATTTACGGGCCGCACGTACAGGCGGTCGAGTATTGCGAGGGCTTCGGTGTACGAGTCAGTACTATCGAGTTGAGTAGAAATGCGATGGCTCACCCGTGCATGTAGAAGACTGAGTTTCTGTTCTTCAGTAACAGCGGAGGTAGTCGACGCAGCCAGGTAGGCCTTGAAGCACCGAAGCCAATGTAGAAATATTTCCTTCGCTTCTGTGGCCTGCGGATCAAGTTCCAGTCGATCAGGTTTGAGGGCTGATTCCATGGTAGTTTTTTAAGTCGATTAAATTGATGCGACCATGAATTTACTCAAGACACGAGTAGAGGTAAACTGTGGCTTTAATCGACTTACAACTGAGCCTGCCTGCGACCAGATGAACTGAGGGCAGGTTCGCAAGACCGCAGCACTTTATACTTCTGGTAGTGGGAGGAGCCATGGGTGGAGCCATGGGCGGAGCAAAGGGTGGAGCACTGTACATGCTCATCACCTCCCTCTGTGGGCAGAGCCGCGCAACGGCTCACAGACAGAGCCCACAGGGACACGGTGTGAATTATACATATTATACATTCATCACAGATTTGCCAGCCCAGCCCTTTCTGGCTGTTAATTCAGATCAGGTGGTATCACATGATGATCCATCCCCATTTCTCTCTCTCTCTCTCAGAGTACTGACATTTTCCGGCAGTCTGCAGTGCAATCGGAGAAAGAGCTGTAGCCATTCCCCTGTTCCCATCTCAACACCAACCCCTTCCCCTAAAAAAAACAGAGAACATGGGCGGGGTTCTCCCCTACCCGGCGGGGCGGGGGGCTCCCGGCGTAGCGGAGTGGCGCCAACCACTCCGGCGTCGGGCCTCCCCAAAGGTGCGGAATTCTCTGCACCTTTAGGGGCCAACCCCTCACATTGAGGGGCTAGGCCCACGCCTTTGCCGCCCGCCGCCGGGGCTGGCCGAAAGGCCTTCGCCGGTTCGCGCATGCGCCGGTGCGTCAACTGCCGCTGACGTCACCACCGGCGCATGCGCAGTAGGGGGGTCTCTTCCGCCTCTGCCATGGTGGAGGCCGTGGCAGCGGCGGAAGAAAAAGAGTGCCCCCACGGTACTGGCCCGCCCGCCGATCGGCGGGCCCCGATCGCAGGCCTGGCCACCGTGGGGGCACCCCCCGGGGTCCGATCGCCCCGTGACCCCCCCCCCCAGGAACCCGGGGGCCCACTCGCGCCGCCGATCCCGCCACCACCAGAGGTGGTTCAACCCACGGCAGAGGGAGAGGCTTCCCAGCGGCGGGACTTCGGCCCATCGCGGGCCGGAGAATCGCCGCAGGGGGCTCGCCGATCGGTGGGGCGTGTTTCCCGCCCCCCGCCAATTCCCGGATTCTCCCGGACGTCTCCAGGCGATTCTCCGACCCTGCGGGGGTCGGTGAATTTCGCTCCAGCTGGTGTGATCAGGATCTTGTCCAGAAAGGAAGAGAACTTCATCAGAGCTCATGTGCATTCATTTTAATCTCGTTAGTGAGATTAAAGTTGAAATCAATGGCCTCTCGGTATGCTGCTGTACCTCTCCACACCCCCCCCCCCCCCCCCCCCCCCCACACCCCGCTCCACCCAGCGGATTTCACACAGGCGCAATTCTACACGTCCTTAAGAGCGGGTACCAACTGCCATGGGCTCAGGAGGCATAAAAAGGAGGCGGGTACCCCTCTCCAATTACCTCCACAGAGCACAGCAGCCGGTGGACAGATTCCATATGGAGGGGGGAGGGGGGGTCCTTCAAGGGAGCTGGGAGTTGGGGGCTCGATTTCAGGCTGGGCTGGAGGGGCCACTTTGGGGTATCCTCTGGGATAGGGGTCACTTTGGGTCTGTGAAGTCTTGAAGCCTGCTTTTTTTAATGCTTAACTCCCCATAACAGAGCAAAGCACAGCTGCGGCCTCTCACAAAATATCCTAAAAGCCTCTCACAGGACAGAGCCATTCTGCAGCTTGTCTCCTGGTTTTCACTCCCTTGAAGTTTCAATGGGCTCTGAACTTTCACTGTTGCAGTAAGCCTGCTTTTATCCCTTTTTACTAGTTTGCTATATTCTGTTAGCACAGGGCTAAATCGTTTGAAAGCAGACTAAGGCAGGCCAGCAGCACGTTTCGATTCCCGTAACAGCCTCCCCGAACAGGTGCCGGAATGTGGCAACTAGGGGCTTTTCATAGTAACTTCATTTGAAGCCTACTTGTGACAATAAGCGATTTTCATTTCATTTCATACCCCATTGACTTTTGCAAGCCAATTTGATTGCAGCTGCAGGCTTTATCAAAGGATGGGTTAGCTGTGTTTGTTTTTATAGCACTTCATGGTACATTAACTCTGAAGTGCTTCCTCTTTTGAGCAGGTATCCTGTCTGACCGCATTTTTTCTATTGTGCTTTTTTCTTACTCTGAGTTGCTTCCTGGAAAGAGGTGTGTAGTATGAGTGCATTTTTTCACAGTGGGTTTTTTTTAAGAATCTGGAGAGCTTCCTAGAATGGGCAGGTTCTCTGTCTGACAGAAATTCTTTTGAACTGGGTCTTTTTCAAAACTTATCCCCGAACACTGGGCGAGATTCTCCGCACTCCCGACGGTGCGGAGAATAGCGTGGCTCGTAAAATTTTACGGCCACGCTGTTCCGACGCCCTCCCGCTATTCTCCCCCCACCCCCACGCCCAACATCCGACACGAATCGCTACCGCCGTTTTTTTACGGCCGGCAGCGATTCACAGCTGATGGATGGGCCAAGTTCCCAGCCCTTTACGGCTGTTTTTACGAACGGCAAACACACCTGGTCTGGCCGTTCGTAAAAACGGCCGTAAACTCTCGTTTTTTATAACCATGGCACCGATTGGCACAGCAGTACCACGGCCGTGCCAAGGGTGCCATGGGCCCACGATCGGTGGGCACCAATCGCGGGCAGCGGGCCCGATGCCTGCGCACTATTTGTCCTTCCGCCGCCCCGCAGTATCCATTCGCGGGGCGGCTGGGGGGCATCCCGGCCCGCGCATGCGTGGGTTTCGCGCAAATACGCGATGACGTCATCCGCGTATGCGCGGGTTGGAGTCTTCCAATCCGCGCATGCGGGGCTGACATCATATGACGCGTCAGCCGGCGCTAACTCTGGCAAGCGGGCTTAACGAAATTCGTTAAGCCCGTGATGCCGGAGCTTGCGGCGTCGGGCTGCTAGCCCCGACCGGGGACCAGAATCGGTTCCCGGTCGGGAAGGGGGGGGCTGGCGTCAAACCCGCCCGGATTTGACGCCAGCCTTACGACTTCTCCCCATATGGGAGAATCTCGCCCACTATACCTGCACAGGAGGTACGTTTCCACCACAGATGCAGCTGGGAACACTCAGACATTAAAGTGCAAGTGTTCCTCAATGAGGATTCTCTCGTAGTCACTGTTGAAATCTCTGGATGAGTGCCAGAGAGCAGAGCACTAACATTCTAATATTTCTGTGAATGACCTGGGTGATTGGGGCACCTTACAGCACTGGCCACACAACTGCGCTGGTGGTTGCAGGAGGAGCTATCAAGCTTTGCATGGGTGCCCATGTGCTACAACACATGAAGGACCTTATTGCTGCAGAAGTGAAGGGAAACAAGGAACCGCTGGATGGGACTATGGGTGACTATGAGGGGGCATGGGGCAGTGCCTGTTGAGGCAATGATATGTTCCCGATGGGGAGTGGGTCCAGAACCAGGTATCTCAGTCTCAGGATATGGGGGAGGCCATTTAGGACAGAGATGGGGTGAAATTTCTTCACCCAGAGAGTGGGCGGCCTATAGAATTTGTAACCACAGGAATAAGACATTCTGAATTCTCCCTGAGTATACCCGAATAGGCGTCGGAATGTGGCAACTAGGGGATTTTCACAATGACTTCATTGCAATGTTAATGTAAGCCTACTTGTGACAAAAATAAAGATTACTATTATAAAGATTGGCTTTGTCCTATCAAGAGACAGAAATAGTATATTCCATGAAATGGTGTGGTATTTTCTCAGGAGTCTTTTAAAAATGGCTTTTTCAAAAGTCATAGTGGGCGGTATTATCAGTGAAAATTGGATTTGACTGAGCCCTTTCTACAGAGGCAGGTCTACTGTATTGGGAAATTTTCTGACTCCAGCTATTGTGTCGAAAATGAAAATGTGGCCCTGAATATCCAGTTTGGCAGCATTTCCAGTGTTGTTCGGAAGAATCAGATGGCTTGCGTATAGCTGTTTCTCTCATGGATGCTCACTCTGTTGTTTTTGTTCTGCTATCGACAGCATTCCAAGATGTGATAAATACCAGCTCCAATCGTGGATATGTTGGAGCAAGGTTGCAGTTAATGAGAGATGCAGGGCCTTGAAACAGGACTTCATCCCATGCTTATATAGAGTGCTGATAACCCTCAGCAACAGCACGTGTCTAACATCACAATGGCAGGACATGTTTCTCCTGTTAGTTCAGGCTCCGGTCAAGTGACACCTAATGTCATAAAGCAGGCAGAACCCCTGAACAGTAGCACACAAAATGTTGCAGCAGTTCTTTCCATCATATTGTCAATGAGCTTTACAACAGGCCTTGAAGTTGTCTCCTCTTTGCATTGAGTTTTCATGAGGCAGAAAATACCTTGAAGAGGGAACTGCACATGTAGGACAGGAGTACACAACTGCAACATATCAAGGCACACCCTACCTCTTTATACTGCGACAAAAATGGTTTCAAAATATTTCTGTAATATCCCACATGGGAATGCTGGTCTTCCCCGTGTACCATGTGGAATACAAGCTCCCCCACTAGGGGCGGCATCTCGTTAATCACTGTATAAAAGGTCAGCCAGCAAGGCACCGACCAGAGGAGAACCCGGTAGGGATCTACCGGGCAGTGTACATATCGTTCTTGTAAAAAACTTAAGTTTCTTATTCTACTCTGTGTGGACTCCCCATGTCCTTATGAAAATTTTCATTACCAATTTTGCATGTATTTACATCCAGTATAAGAGCGTAATAGGGTGATCTGGAGCAGCGGTAGGGATTTTCTGTTCTGTAGATTACATGTTCCTGCCAGCAGAGGACTAGGAGTGGTCTCCACCGGCACTGGGAGGGGGCCCAGGTGTGGGTCTCACTCCATAACCATGAAACATTATGCATGGTAAAGAGCTCGCCAGATTCTGTCGGAATCCCAATATCGGGCTGCCATATTGAGCTGGTGGCACAATCCCGAGGTCTGGCAGCAGGCCCTCACCCGCCCCACATCACTAATCCTGCCCCCCTCTCCCAATGCTGACAAGGAGGGACATCCTGCCACCACCCCCCCCCCCCCCAACCATGAGAATAATGGGTCACCTCCCCACAGCACACATGCATAAGTGTGACCTGACCCTTCACTCACCTACCCTCACACGACCCCCCAGTCCCAATATCAGACCCCCAATCAGAGACCATCCCAATCAGTCACCTGCATCAGTCACCCCCATCAGAAAGCTGAAGAGCAGTCCAGGCTGGTAAAAAAATCACTGCATTTTCATTTACCCTTTCCTAACATCTGCTGCCTCAGACAAAAGTCTTCTAAGCAGCAGATGCTACAAATGTCAGAGGCTTCTTCTAAAGCCAGAACATTTGAAAAGGCTGCAAATCCCTTCACAGCCTTTGGAATGCAAATCACCCATTCAATTTCACAGAACAATACCTTTCATCAGCTAGTAATTGACAGTTTTAGGTTAAGACACAAGTACTTGGTGGATTATTTATTTATCTTTCCATTTGCTTGAATGCATCTCAAGTACCCTGCTTTAAAACCAACCACAATGTTTATAAACACTTTTGCTATGATTGACAGCTTCTCGCCATAACAAAAGTAGCTCAATGGTTTTTGCTATGAAAAAGAGAAATACAAACCAGTTAATTCCAGGACATAGATCCTCTCGTGCAGGAGATTCCAGGACATAGATCCTGTTGCTGCAGGAGATTCCAGGATATAGATCCTGTTGCTGCAGGAGGTTCCAGGATATAGATCCTGTTGCTGCAGGAGATTCCAGGACATAGATCCTGTTGCTGCAGGAGATTGCAGGATATAGATCCTGTTGCTGCAGGAGATTCCAGAACATAGATCCTGTTGCTGCAGGAGATTCCAGGATATAGATCCTGTTGCTGCAGGAGATTCCAAACATAGATCCTGTCGCTGCAGGAGATTCCAGGACATAGATCCTGTTGCTGCAAGAGATTCCAGGACATAGATCCTGTTGCTGCAGGAGATTCCAGGATATAGATCCTGTTGCTGCAGGAGATTCCAGGACATAGATCCTGTTGCTGCAGGAGATTCCAGGACATAGATCCTGTTGCTGCAGGAGATTCCAGGATATAGATCCTGTTGCTGCAGGAGATTCCAGGATATAGATCCTGTTGCTGCAGGAGATTCCAGGATATAGATCCTGTTGCTGCAGGAGATTCCAGAACATAGATCCTGTTGCTGCAGGAGATTCCAGGATATAGATCCTGTTGCTGCAGGAGATTCCAGGATGTAGATCCTGTTGCTGCAGGAGATTCCAGGATATAGATCCTGTTGCTGCAGGAGATTGCAGGACATGGGGCAGAGTTGGAAAAAGTGACCAGTCATTCAAAAGTCTATTGACTTTGGTGGGACTGGAAGATTTCACCAGTGGGAGGGGTTGTACATTTCCACCCATTTTTCTTTTGCAGATGATGGCTAACATTCATCTCAAATTCAGTCAGTTTGCTGAATCAAGTTAGACGTAGCCTGATACCTCAGTACTTTCAGCACTGTTCAAGATTGATGTGCTCAAGGAGACATCTTAATTTTGTCCACCACCAACATGGGTCTGATGTTGCCCATGTGGTCATGGAGCTTCTGCTTACAAAACTGTAGGTTTCTCACCTCCCAGAGGCCTTCCCAGCACCATAACAGCTGTAGCTTCATTGACCTCCGCCTCCTCACAATCTATGACAATTAATGTCACCCCTGAAATTGAACCAATGCTACCCTCCAAAATCAGACATCTCACCCTCCTCTCCCTCTTCCGCTGCAGCTGCCATGCCATATTGCTGTGAAGTATTCACTTTCCCCCTTTTCCTCATCACCCCTTTTTTTTCAATTTAGAGTACCCAATTAACTTTCTTCCAATTCAGGGGCAATTTAGCATGGCTAATCCACCTAACCTGCACATCTTTTGTGTTGTGGGATTGAAATCCCGCAAACACGGAGAGAATGTGCAAACTCCACACGGACAGTGACCCAGAGCCGGGATCGCACCTGGGACCTCGGCGCCGTGAGACAGCAGTGTTAACCGCTGCGCCAACCTCATCACCCCTTTAAGGAATCTCAGACGCTGTTGCCAACTTGCCTACATTGGCAAGCGACAAATCTGTGGACACCCATGCATCTGTTACAGGAAAGAATTCACAATGTTTTTGTCACATATATTAACTCTCTTGATGGTTTCAGCTGCTGACATCACCGTTGCTCCTCCCCATATCTGATCAACCACTAGTTATCATAGGGTTGGGAGGATCCAAATAACTGCTTGTGAATTCTTCCTGTTCCTTCAGCTCCTTGATGTGTGGGACCACTTCCAGTCAAAGAGTGCTCCCACGCATTATAGGCCAGCTTTGCCTTAAGAAAGAAATGTAAATTTAAGCAAATCATGGTTCAGACTTCACTGTGCTGTCTTGTGACATATTTTACAACTGCTGGAGACAGCTTTCAGCTTGTACCCAGGGGGACTTCTGATTACAGATAACACGTGACAAAGTCAGAGCCATTTCCATGGCAACTGCCTTTTACACAATACTTCATAAATTTAGTAAACAAAAACAACATCTTGTAATCGTTCAGTACTTTCAACTCTAAAAGCAGGATTTAAAGTTTCAGACGTATATATACACAAACTGTGGCAGGACACATTAAATCACAAAGTTTCCTCCTGCAGTGATCCACCATCCGTCACACAGTGCATTTGCACTGACCACAATAGCTAATTCCTTCCAGGCAATGGACTTCACTTTCCTTGGCAGTTCAGCCTTTCCACCTCCTAGGATGCGGTTCCATCTCACTTCCTCCACGGTGATGAGAATGTTCATTTTTTCTTCTGAGAATTTCTGACTTCTTCTGCACAATCTGAGGAGAGAGAAGAGAGAGAGAAATACAGCACAGAACAGGCCCTTCGGCCCATGATGTTGTGCCGAACTTGTATCCTAGGTTAGTCATAGAATTTTGGACACTAAGGGCAATTTATCATGGCCAATCCACCCAACCTGCACATCTTTGGACTGTGGGAGGAAACCGGAGCACCCGGAGGAAACCCACGCACACACGGGGAGGATGTGCAGACTCCACACAGACAGTGACCCAAGTCGAAATCGAACTTGGGACCTTGGAGCTGTGAAGCAATTGTGCTATCCACAATGCTACCGTGCTGCCCTTAAGAAGAAATTAATCTACACTCCATTATTCTACCCTAATCCATGTACCTATCCAATAGCCGCTTGAAGGTCCCTAACGTTTCTGACTCAACTACTTCCACAGGCAGTGCATTCCATGCCCCCACTACTCTCTGGGTAAAGAACCTACCTCTGACATCCCCCCTATATCTTCCACCATTTATCTTAAATTTATGTCCCCTTGTAATGGTGTGTTCCACCCGGGGAAAAAGTCTCTGACTGTCTACTCTATCTATTCCCCTGATCATCTTATAAACCTCTATCAAGCCGCCCCTCATCCTTCTCCGTTCTAATGAGAAAAGGCCTAGCACCCTCAACCTTTCCTCGTATGACCTACTCTCCATTCCAGGCAACATCCTGGTAAATCTCCTTTGCACCTTTTCCAAAGCTTCCACATCCAACCTAAAATGAGGTGACCAGAACTGCACACAGTACTCCAAATGTGGCCTGACCAAGGTTTTGTACAGCTGCATCAGCACCTCACGACTCTTAAATTCAATCCCTCTGCTAATGAACGCCAGCACACCATAGGCCTCCTTCACAGCTCTATCCACTTGAGTCGCAACTTTCAAAGATCTATGAACATAGACCCCAAGATCTCTCTGCTCCTCCACATTGCCAAGAACCCTACCGTTAACCCTGTATTCCGCATTCATATTTGTCCTTCCAAAATGGACAACCTCACACTTGTCAGGGTTAAACTCCATCTGCCACTTCTCAGCCCAGCTCTGCATCCTATCTATGTCTCTTTGAAGCCGACAACAGCCCTCCTCACTATCCACAACTCCACCAATCTTCGTATCATCTGCAAATTTACTGACCCACCCTTCAACTCCTTCATCCAAGTCGTTAATGAAAATCACAAACAGCAGAGGACCCAGAACTGATCCCCGTGGTATGCCACTGGTAACTGGGCTCCAGGCTGAATATTTGCCATCCACCACCACTCTCTGTCTTCTATCGGTTAGCCAGTTCGTTATCCAACTGGCCAAATTTCCCACTATCCCATGCCTCCTTACTTTCTGCATCAGCCTACCATGGGGAACCTTATCAAATGCCTTACTAAAATCCATGTACACCACATCCACTGCTTTACCTCCATCCACATGCTTGGTCACCTCCTCAAAGAAGTCAATAAGACTTGTAAGGCAAGACCTACCCCTCACAAATCCGTGCTGACTATCCATAATCAAACAGTGTCTTTCCAGATGCTCAGAAATACTATCCCTCAGTACCCTTTCCATTACTTTGCCTACCACCGAAGTAAGACTAACTGGCCTGTAATTCCCAGAGTTATCCCGATTCCCTTTTTTGAACAGGGGCACGACATTCGCCACTCTCCAATCCTCTGGTACCACCACTGTTGACAGCGAGGATGAAAAGATCATTGCCAACGGCTCTGCAATTTCATTTCTTGCCTCCTTGGATATATCCCGTCAAGCCCGGGGGACTTGTCTATCCTCAAGTTTTTCAAAATGCCCAACACATCTTCCTTCCTAACAAGTATCTCCTCGAGCTTACCAGTCTGTTTCGCACTGTCCTCTCCAACAATATGGCCCCTCTCGTTTATAAATACTGAAGAAAAATACTTGTTCAAGACCTCTCCTATCTCTTCAGACTCAATACACAACCTCCCACTACTGTCCTTGATCGGACCTACCCTCGCTCTAGTCATTCTCATATTTCTCACATATGTGTAAAAGGCCTTGGAGTTTTCCTTGATCCTACCCGCCAAAGATTTTTCATGCCCTCTCTTAGCTCTCCTAATCCCTTTCTTCAGTTCCCTCCTGGCTATCTTGTATCCCTCCGGCGCCGTGTCTGAACGTTGTTTCCTCAGCTTTACATAAGTCTCCTTCTTCCTCTTAACAAGACATTCAACCTCTCTTGTCAACCATGGATCCCTCACTCGACCTGACAGGGACATACATATCAAAAACACGCAGTACCTGTTCCTTGAATAAGTTCCACATTTCACTTGTGTCCTTCCCTGACAACCTATGTTCCCAACTTATGCACTTCAGTTCTTGTCTGACAGCATTGTATTTACCCTTCCCCCAATTGTAAACCTTGTCCTGTTGCACACACCTATCCCTCTCCATTACTAAAGTGAAAGTCACAGAATTGTGGTCATTACCTCCAAAATGCTCCCCCACTAACAAATCTATCACCTGCCCTGGTTCATTACCAAATCCAATATGGCCTCCCCTCTGGTCGGACAATCTACATACTGTGTTAGAAAAGCTTCCTAGACACACTGCACAAACACTACCCCATCCAAACTATTTGATCTAAAGAGTTTCCACTCAATGTTTGGGAAGTTGAAGTCACCCATGACTACTACCCTGTGACTTCTGCACCTTTCCAAAATCTGTTTCCCAATCTGTTCCTCCACATCTCTGCAGCTATTGGGGGGCCTATAGAAAACTCCCAACAAGGTGACTGCTCCTTTCCTATTTCTGACTTCAACCCATATTACCTCAGTAGGCAGATCCCCCTTGAACTGCCTTTATGCAGCTGTTATACTATCTCTAATTAACAATGCCCCCCCCCCCCCACCACCTCTTTTACCATCTTCCCTAATCTTGTTGAAACATCTATAGCCAGGGACCTCCAACAACCATTTCTGCCCCTCTTCTATCCAAGTTTCCGTGATGGCCACCACATCGTAGTCCCAAGTACCGATCAATGCCTTAAGTTCACCCACCTTATTCCTGATGCTTCTTGCATTGAAGTATACACACTTCAACCCATCTCTCTGCCTGCAAGTACTCTCCTTTGTCAATGTTACCTTCCCCACTGCATCACTACGTGCTTTGGTGTCCTGAATATCGGCTTCCTTCGTTGCTGGACTACAAATCCGGTTCCCATTCCCCTGCCAAATTAGTTTAAACCCTCCCGAAGACTACTAGAAAACCTCCCCCCCAGGATATTGGTGCCCCTCCGGTTCAGATGCAACCCGTCCTGCTTGTACAGGTCCCACCTTCCCCAGAATGCGCTCCAATTATCCAAATACCTGAAGCCCTCCCTCCTACACCATTCCTGCAGCCACGTGTTCAACTGCACTCTCTCCCTATTCCTAGCCTCGCTATCACGTGGCACAGGCAACAAACCAGAGATGACAACTCTGTCTGTCATGGCCTTTAACTTCCAGCCTAACTCCATAAACTTGTTTATTACCTCCACTCCCCTTGTCCTACCTACGTTGTTGGTACCAATGTGCACCACGACTTCTGGCTGCTCACCCTCCCCCTTCAGGATCCCGAAGACACGATCCGAGACGTCCCTGGCCCTGGCACCCGGGAGGCAACATACCTTTCGGGAGTCTCGCTCGCGACCACAGAATCTCCTATCTATTCCCCTAACCATTGAATCTCCTATTACTATTGCTTTTCTATGCTCCCCCTTCCCTTCTGAGCCCCAGAGCCAGACTCAGTGCCAGAGACCTGGCCGCTAGGGCCTTCCCCCGGTAGGTCATCCCTTCCAACAGCATCCAAAACGGTTTACTTGTTTTGAAGAGGAACGGCCACGAGGGATCCCCGCACTGTCTGCCTGTTAGTTTTATTTCCCCTGACTGTAACCCAGCTACTCTTGTCCAGTACCTTGGGTGTGGCTACCTCCCTGTAACTCTTCTCGATAACCCCCTCTGCCTCCCGGATGATCCGAAGTTCATCCAGCTCCAGCTCCAGTTCCCTAACACGGTCTCTGAGGAGCTGGAGTTGGGTGCACTTCCCGCAGGTATAGTCAGCGGGGACACGAGTGGTATCCCTCACCACCCACATCCTACAGGAGGAGCATGCAACTGCCCTAGCCTCCATCCCCTCTTACTTTACAGAATTAGCTGCCCCGTAGACCAACTGGACCTCCGCACTCCGACTCTGCTTCCAGTCAGCTGTACTCTAAACTCCTGGCTCCCTTCACGCTCTTTGATAAATATAGGAAATGAAATGTAAGGAGCACCTTACTCCCTCCTCACCTAACACCCTCAGTCACCAAACTCGCACTGTAGCACTCAAATGCAACCAGTTCAGCACTCCCTCAGTCACCAAACTCTCACTGTAGCACTTAAATGCAACAAGCTCAGCACTCCAGTGCAAACTCAGTGGTGACATCTTTTGCTTGCACAAATATAAGTACTTTTTAGTTGGCTCCACTTTAAATTATTAAATAACATTAAATGTTTAAATTAAATATTTTTAAAAATACAAAACATATGAAATACTTGAAAAATGGTCGAGAAGTTTGAATCAATTTACATTGTTCTTTGAAATCCAAAGCTATCTGATTAACCTTAAGAAGGAATGTGCAGGTCATCTAGCATCATGGGGGCATGGCTTAGATGCTCCTATGCTGTAGAATTAGAATAAAATTCCTATAGGGCAGAAGGAGATCATTCGGCCCTTCAAATCTGCACCAGCCCTTTAAAAATGCACCCTACTTCGGCCCACTCCCGCACCCTATTCCCGTAACTCTGTAATGGCATCAAACCCGCACATCTTTGGACACTAAGGGGCAATTTTATCATGGCCAATGTGCATAACCTGGACCGTGGGAGGAAAGCGGAGCACCCGAAGGAAACCCACAGGGGGATAACGTGCAAACTCCTCACAGTCACCCAAGGCATTAATTGAACCGGCTCGTCAGTGCTATGAGGCAGCAGTGCTAACCACTGTGCCACCCCTGTAACAAGGCCTGCACCGACTGTTTCCAAGTGAGGCTCCAGGGACAGTTCAAGATCGAACAGCTGGCCTGAAAAATTGCTTCTAGCTGAGTGTACTTTTTCAGGTCTCAATCTGATTGACAAAGTCCATCAGTTCCTTACACAAGTTGGTGAGAGTTCAGAAAATAATGGAGAGGGGGGGGGGGTAGCGGATAGTGGAAATGAGAAGCCAGAGATGTTTTTTTTTAAACTCTCAGGATGGTCCTGGTCCTGGAGTGAAGATCTTAGCAGAGGGAAGCAAGGCTGAAATGCACTTGACTATTCCACACAATTAAATTCCCTTGATACAAACATTGCTCAATAATTTATTCACATTTACCTTTATGTTAACGGCCCTTCAAGGCTACATAACAGCAACTGTAACCCATCTTCACCTTCGCTTCAGGCTATCCATCTTCTTCTAAATTTCTTGCCAAACAGCAGACACATTCACCACTTAATTAAGGCTGCCACCCTTGCTTTCCCCATTGATTGACTATTCTTCATGAAGTCATGAATGGTATCATTACCCACTGAGCCCTGCATTTCATTGTCAACAATAAACTTCTGTCTGCCACAAATTAAAGTCTACATGGAAACAGGATCCAAAATTTACTTATTGTAACCACTTAAGGACCTCATTAGCAAATTAAAACTCTATGATGTATCAATGAAACTTCATTTCCTTTGACTGCAGCTAAGGTTTGACAAAACCAGTAACAGTGGAGACCTGTATCACTATTTGGTCCGTTATTACAGGTTAGGTACACTGTGTATTTACACGTTTTTTTCCACAATTTCGACTTGTCACTGCCTTAAATTATTGATGCACATTTCGACATTTATCCTAATTTATTTTGTGCGCAGGCAGGTGTTAGCCAATGTGAGATAATTCACTCATTAGCAGAAATAACAACAGATGTACCATCTGAAACAATCTTGGAAACAAATTCCAGCTAAAGATTGAAAAGAACATTCCTGAGCAAGTCAAGAGACACATTTTGAAAGCAAGAGGATGCAAATATTTGGAGGGAGGTGAACTATTTTAAAACATTCAAAAGGGAAGCTGCTTAAGCAGAAACCTGGCTCATTAACTTAACATACTGAGTCAAACAACATGGACCAATGGCAACCTTGGAACGATTCAATATTCACTATCCAACTTTACTAAAGCAGTCTGCTATCAAATTGATAGGATAAGTTAGTGCCAAAGTATCCCGGTCCTGTCAGGAGGGGAAGGCAGCGGCAGGGGAATTTAATTTGGTGGCAGGCCAAAAATCAGTTTCTCGATGAACTGTAGCAATTAATTTCTCGAGATTTTAAAGGCGGGTCGAGCGTCCCGGACAAACAATATCAGGAAGCCTTCTGCATGCATCTGCATGTCATACATGCTCATTAGAAGGCCACCTCGACAGATTTAAGTTATCCCGCCAAATTACTTTCCTCACCGGCAAGAATTTATAATGTTCAAATTTACACTGTACGTAAGTGGCGTGCACCTGACACGGTAGACTTCTTGCATGGTTAACAGTGAGTTGACACTGCAGTGTCCTCTTTGGGGAGTGTCTGTAAATGCCAGCCTATGCTTCAGACCAGCTAGTGGTGGGGCAGGTTCTCGATGAACTGTAGCTTGGAGGATGACCAAGGAAAGCAGTGAAGTGTGAAGCAGTGGCTGGGCAAAGGTGGAAGGAATGTGCAGGCTCTCCGGGTGTCCTTTCAGTCTGGTACCTTAACCTTCGACCCAATGAGGTGAACGCGGACTGGTGACTTCCTGTCTGTCTCGGCTGCAATGATTGGCGAGGTCCTTTCAGATGCAAGTGAAATGAGCTAAAGAGTGCAAGATTGCGCATGGTCAGACGTTCTGTCCCACAACTCTGACTTCTGCACCCATCACCGAACTTATGCTCCAGCCTCATAATGTACTGAAGAAAGTCCTGCTGTTTGCTCAATTTTGATGAAACAAAGTCCATAATTTTGGCTGACTATATAGCCTTTACATGAAAGGTATGATTCTCTCAAAAGGTGACTTATGTGTCATTTCAGGCACGGAAAATGGTGTGAATTGGCCGGCACGAATCAGATCGCGATCTTCCCAAACGTCCTCATTTTTTTGGTGGGGTTTGTGTTTTCATCGGCATTGAGGGGGGCAGGTCCATCTCTTCAGAGATGGAAGGGAGGGGTGCACCAATTTCAGTGTTAGGTGACAGGCCCCCTCATGCCACATAGCCTTTGCGACTCCCCATAGACAAGTGGAACACCCCCAACTTTTGATCAAAGAGGGTCAATTACCCCCATCTCTAAATGTTTGAGTCACCTCCCCTCTTACCATACAGGCATCAGAGTGACACCACACCCCATCCTCGCCAGCATCAGGCCCCACCAAGTGAGCAACACTCCGCTATGGGGTCACCAGACGCCTCGTTCCTTCAGGCCCCTCTCCTAAGAACTGGCTCCAGCACCCTGGCAATGCACCCAGGCAGTGCCAAACCTGGCAGTGTCAGGTTGGCACTGCCAGGATTCAGGGGCCATGCTCCAACCACCTGGGAGCTACAATGACCTCCGCGCACCCCAGCATGATCATCACGTCTTGTCTCCATTTGCGGAGACCAGTAGTGATTCCCACAGGCGCCACGTCACACCAGCGGGCGGGAACATTGCCTGTACCTAGAAGATTCAGTGCCAGGCGAATATTTAAATCCATTTAAATGAATGGTAATCAGGTTCACACCCTTGCTGGGCCTGAACCGGATTATGTTTGCTTGGAGGGCCTGGGAACATTTGGTGACTGGTGCAAATCCCATTTCAGGGTTATCCCTTTATTTTCCCAACATAGCTGGATTTGCACCAGGTGATCGCAGCGGAAAAATCACCCCCAAAATCAATCAGCCACACAATAAGATGCATTTTAAGACTTTGAACATGTAATTTTGGTGAAGTCTGCTACTCTAACTATATTAAACAAAATTGGGCCCATGCAGATTTGCCTTCCTGGATGTTACAGCCAATTTAGATCTTGTAACTGATAAATAAATCAAACATTGGAATCAATCCAGAAGAAATATTGCTTTCCGTGCAGCTTGAATAAGGTTAAGAGAGGGGAGGAAACCTGATTTTACATTGGAGAATCTCGATGCAGTTCAGAATTTTAAAATCAGTGTGAGGCAAATTGGAAGAATGCCAGTCTGGTACACAGAACAGATTGCTTATTTAAAATACAGATTGTGTTCATACACAAATTAACTTCATTTACAGCATAAAAGCTGCCAGATTCACAGTACACAGAACACCCCGCTAGCTCTGGAGCTGCCATTACCAGAAACCAATGTCCCTAAGCAAAGAAAACATAATAGGCAGGTCAGTAGCTTAACTCAAAAGCAACATTTTTTTTTACTGAAGTTTCCTTGAAATGGGATATTCCTGTGCCAACTTATGAAAATAAAAAATGACCAATGGACAGTGACAAAGTAGAAATCGAATAGAGGACCACTGCCAAATTCAAGAAACAACAAAATTACTTAGATCTGCCGACATTGAATCACTGGCAGTTTTTTGAGAGCCAAAATCTTTCAATTGCACTGGTTTGCTGGATTTTTGGTTTTTAGATCCTCCATCTACTGCCCAGAAAATCATTGGAGTTCAGGGACACACAAATATATTTTGAATCCGCTATCACTAAGGCTAAAGTGACAGGAAATGTGTTGTAAAATTTAATTCTACCATTTGAGCTTAATTATGGTATACTCACCCATCTTTGGCCAAACGTATTAGCCGTATTGTCCTCACTTCTGCTGTGAAATCTTGGAAGGACAGCTCTCAGAGACGTCTCCCTCAAGTTACACTGGGAAACCTGAACCTAAAACTTACCTGAATATGAACATCCAAATGAAACACTCAGAGATACACACAGCTAGAATGTCTGCCGGTCTCATATCAGTTGCACATTTCCTTTCCAAATGGGGCACAGACCATTAACTAGAGAGATTGGGCACAGGTTATGTTAGCCAAAATACAGCGACTTAAAATAAATACAGGGTCACATTCAGAATTTATTTCACTAAAACCATTCAGCCAACAAATGCGGTGAGAATTACTGTACTCATTAGGGCTAATGCAGTTAGCTGGAGCTGACTGGAACCATCCCAGCCTCCATTAGGTGCAGCCCTTCAAATTGCATTAATGAGTCACTGGCTGCTCAAGCACCAACTGTGCTTGGCGTGCTGCAGACCTGGTTAGCTGAAATAAAAGTTAAGAAACTAATCAAAAGCACGCAACCCTACAAAACAAAATAGGATTTGTTATTTAATTTCAGATCTCTAGGCTTATTCTGATCTGATTATTCTTATGTTGTAATTTTTCATTGGGTGAAATTTAGGTGAAATTTAATGTCTACAACTAACAGCACCGATGGCAGGCTAACCTCTCCGCCATTCTCTCCACTGTAGACTGGGTTCCTCGGCAATACTAGTCCTCTGGGTGGTGCATTACCGGCAGCTGCCACTGCTCAAAGTGGTGCTGATGGGCAATGAAGAGCTGTCAGCCTGTGATTGGCCAGCAGCTCTCGAGGGTGGGTGGGGCCAGAGTGGAATTCTACCCCATGGACTTAAACCCTGGGGAAGACCCACCACTAGCCAGTTAAATGTCTGATGGGAGTTTTATGCAGCACGCTTTCCCCACCAGAGGGGATCTAGGGTTCCTGCTGGCTCACTAGCCGTCAGGCAAGACCTGTAATCTGTGTGGAGTGTCCTCATTTTTGAATAATATATAGAGTGGAAATGGTGTACAATTCCAGCATTTAGTGTTGTCTTTTCTGATTTTTCCCATTTGTACTTTTGTTTTCTTTTTTAATTGTACTTAATTACAAGTAGTTATTTCAGTCTGCTGCAAATGATTTCTCATTTTCAAATCACAGGCTCGAATTCTTTGGGGATTCTATTGGTCTCCTGCTATAATCCAAAATTCAGCCTCAGTACCTCCTTCAGAATGCGCATACTTTAGGACTGACATTCCCTGTGATATCTTCAAACAATTGCTCTAATTTCATTGTTTCAGTGGTTTTGAAGCATTTTTCCTGTAAATTTTTCAAACTTCTGCATTGCTTTCAAACATTTTCTTTGAAAGCTATTTTCTCATTTTTATCAATGGTTATATCCTTTGAGATATCCTTAACCGTAATGAAACCGGTTAACGTTCTGCATCAGATGGTGCATTGCGTAGCAAAAACCTGCTTATCATTTGAAAGTGACATAGATTCTTCCTTTAGGTTTGTTTCCCCTTAAGCATTTAATTAATATTGCTATTTACATGTCCTAAATTACTTTCAGGATCTTGCAGAGTGAAAAAAAAGTGGCCAGAGTCATATGTTGCCTAAAAGGAACATTTTCAATCACTGTCACATATAACAATAAGAAGTCTTACAACACCAGGTTAAAGTCCAACAGGTTTGTTTCAAACACGAGCTTTCGGAGCACGGCTCCTTCTTCAGGTGACCTGAAGAAGGAGCCGTGCTCCGAAAGCTCGTGTTTGAAACAAACCTGTTGGACTTTAACCTGGTGTTGTAAGACTTCTTACTGTGCTCACCCCAGTCCAACGCCGGCATCTCCACATCACATATAACAATCTCACAGGAGACAATCATTGTGGTTGCTTGAATGCTATACTAGGGGGTATGGTTTAGCTCACCAGGCTAAATCGCTGGCTTTTAAAGCAGACCAAGCAGGCCAGCAGCACGGTTCGATTCCCGTACCAGCCTCCCCGGACAGGCGCCGGAATGTGGCGACTAGGGGCTTTTCACAGTAACGTCATTGAAGCCTACTCGTGACAATAAGCGATTTTCATTTCATTTCATACTAGACTGCTCTCCTGAAGTCTTAAATGGCACAGCATGTGATTCTTTTTGCATTTTGCTTCTCCAGAATCACCACATCTATCAGAGAGTGATATAATCTTTATGTTTTAACAGGACAACTTACAACATGCTTCGTGCTTCATGATGAATGAATAAAGGAGCTGCCACTAACCAAAGCTTGCTTGATATCTGTGAGATGACATCAAAGGCATTCTGAAAATGTAACATCAAATTATAAGGGCCACAAAAAGACACACAAAGATACTAACGCAAAATATGTCTCAGCCTCCAGGAATACACAAAGCTCGAGAGTTGCTGTCAGTGCAATTTTACAGAGCCTAATAAAATTTCTCCGCAACTTCCAATCAAATTTCCATTGATAAACTGCTTTCATATTTGATAGTAATAAACTAAGTAATAAAGAAACAGGATTTTAACCTTTCACATCAGGATGAAGTGCTTTGAAAATATTTAGCGAGTGTCTTTCTTACTACATAAGGAATAGGCAATTCAATCCCTCGAGCATGCTCCGCCATGCAATATAATCATGACTGATCTCGTCCCAGCCTCATCTCCATCTTCCTGCCCACTCGCCACATCCCTTCATCCCACTGCAAATTAAAATCCTTTCTATCTCCTCCTCAAATTTGTTTAGTGTTCCAGCTTCCCCTGCACTTTGGGGTAGAGAACTCCACAGATTCACGACCCTTTGAGTGAAGTTATTCTTCCTCATTTCTGTTTAAAATCTGCCACCCCTTAGCCGAAAACTATGACCTCTCGTTCTACAACGTACAACAAGGTCAACCTTCCAATCTATGCCTGCCCTGTCAATCCCCTTTAGTAACTTATGTATCTCAATTAGATCGCCATTCGTTCTTCTAAGCTCCTACTAGTATAGACCAAAACTGCTCACTCTCTCTTCTAAAGAGAAGTCCACCATCCCTAAAATCAATCTAGTGAACCTTCTCTGAACTGTCTCTAATGCATTTTGTCCTTCCTCAAGTAAGAGGGCTAAAGCTGTGCGCAGTGCTCCAGATGAGGTATCATCAATGCCCCATATAGTTGCAACAGCACTTCCCTACTTTGATGCACTATTCCATTAGCAATGAATGTCAAAATTCCAGTTTCCTTCCTTATTACCTACATACTAGCTTTCTGAGATTCATGCGTCAGGACACTCAGATCCCTCTGCACCAAAGCATTTTGAGGTTTCTCTTCATTTTAGATAATAAGCTGCCTTTTGATTCCCGTGACTAAAATGGATAGCCTCACACTCATCCACGTGAAATTCCGCCTGCCAAATCTTGGTCCACCTAACCTATCCAAATCCATGTGCAAATTTATTGGGCTGGATTCTCTGTTTCGCGACAACGGAAGTGCAACTCACAATCAGGCGGAGAATCACGAGTAATAGAAAAATCCATGTTTGCGTATGGCACTGCTTCTGATGCCATGCTCTGGTCCCTCCCTGGTGGCGAAATTGAGGTTTGCGGCCCATGCCAACGGGCCCATGCAAAACCGTCATTTGCATGGATTTTAATATAATTTGCGGGTTGGACGCTTCATACTTTACCCTTCTGCGATATTCCACCCCTCTTAGGCAGAAGTCACACGGGCGCAAATTGGTGCAAGTATTTACAAATGAGGCCTGGATACTATGACTGCTGAGGAGAAGCGAGAAGGTATGGATTTTTTTAAAAACTCTCCTGGGGGGTGGCTGCCTGGGCCTGGGATTAGTGGGGAGTGACTTGATGACAAGTCCGTGGATTTGGGACCGGGGTGGCATGGCACAGATTGCCATTACTGCAATGTGTGTTGTAAATGCACCCCTTTGGTACAAGTTACAGATCCCTGGCTGTTCTCTCTGCTGACTGCTTACTGTGACCTGTAAAAATGTTCTGGAGATCCTCTGGTGAAGTGTCTCTTTGAAAGATCCAGGCCGTCTCTTTGGAAACCCTCAGACCCCAGCTGACCCATCAACGGGATGGGCGTGGCCCAGCTCAATCAGTGCCACACCAGATGCTGCCACTCATCAGACGTGCCGCTCCTCTGCAGGGAAGCAGGGGAATAACAGCGCTCACCCCAAACAAAGGACACATGCATCTTGGCTTTTGGCATCCTCCCTGGCACACTGCCCCTCTCAGGGCAGAGGCCTCACCTGTGACACTCTCAGATAGCCCATCCCTCAGGACCACCAGTTGTCTCCAAGCCATGCCTGTTTAGCCAGCCCCTGCTCCCATCCATTCTACCCACTGCCAGGTTGTCACGACTTGTGTGTCACACCCAGGACCCACATCACACTGCAGCTAAGCTCCCAGCAGACACACACTTCCCTGCCTCAACCCCATCTGTAGCACCTAGCCGCACACAAGCCTCTATGCATTGAGGTGATTGGTGACACAAGATCACCTTCTCAACCAAGTGCCACCCTGCTGGTAGCATAACGCAGCCCACTCAAGTGAGGAAACCCACAGTAGGCCCCACTGTAGGAGACAGGACAGGGACCACAGAGCCTATTGCTTACATGAGTTGTGGCGGCCACAGGTACCCTGCTGACAAGGGCAAGTGGTGATTTTAAAAAAAAATTTGTTCTTGGGATGTGGGCGTCACAGGCTGGGATAGCAGTTTTGCCCATCCCTAATTGCCTTTGAACTGTGTGGTTTGCTAGGCCAGTTCAGTGGGGGCGGGCGGGGGGGGTTAAGAGTTAACCGCATTGCTGTGTGGGTCTGGACCGGGTAAAGATGGCAGATTTCCTTCCCTGGAGGGCATTAGTGAACCAGATGGGTTTTTACAACAATCGGCAATGGGTTCCATGGTCATCAATAGCCTTTTAATTCCGGATTTTTATTGAATTCATATTTCACCATCTGCTGTGGTGGTATTCGAACCCAGGACCCCATTACCCTGGGTATCTGGATTACTTATCCAGTGGTGATACCACTATGTCACTGCATCCATGTGAGGATGGAGGCTCCCCAATTCAGAGGCCCGGTGTCACTCTCTGATGGGGACAAGGGTGCAGTTTGAACAGCAACATATCGGGTGGACAGGCTGGGGTTGGGAGTGGGGTTGTGGTAGAGGCCGTCATTGAAATATAACTCAGGTACACTATGTAACCCGATGGTGTTGATTGGCCATGGGAATACTCACCTTGCTAACATGTGTTCTGTTTCCCCACCCCCCCCCCCCCCCCCCCCCCATCCCCGCCCCCAGCAGAGAATGAAATTCGGAGACCAGCCAGCAATGCTTGCTATCTACCTGGCCACAGCTGTCATTCTGGATGCATGAAGGCTGGATAAACGTGACCCACTGGGGGAGGACTATGCACAGAAGAGCAAGGGCCAGCCGGTAAGGCTCAAGTGCTGGTTGTTCAACAGGCCGAGGAAGAGGTGTGAAGCATAGCATTAAACTGTATGTATACTGTCGCCGCCTGTTCTTTGAGGAGTTCCGAGACTGCCTGTACCGCCAAGACTTTGGCTAATCAGTGAGAATCGGTGCCAGAGGTTGGAACACATAACACAACAGGGATTTGGAGAATGACACCCGCTTCCATTGGCCATCAAAGCGGGGGTGTCCCTGAACTTGTACGCCTCTGGGTCTTTCCAAGGCTCAAGTGGGGACCTGTGTCGCATCGCGCAGATGTCTGTACAGATTTCCCTCCTCCCTTTACTCCATCTTCCCTGTCCCACAACCCTTCCATCCCATGACCCAAGCTCCCCCTCCGGGAGTCCTACCAGCATCACCACAGGGTGTTAGCCCTGGGTTGGCAGTTTCAGCAGGTCTTGTCCATGAGACGGAGGATAAAACGGAAGCAGAAAATGCTGGACAATGACAGCAGGTCTGACAGCACCTGTGGAGAGAGACAGGAGCTAACATATTGAGTCTGCATGATTCTTTGTCAAAACTTGATGACTCCATCTGGTGCTCCTCATCGCTTGACAATGTTTGAATCCAGATTGCAATGGATGGCTTAAGTGCCTGGGCAGCGGACTATATAACCTTCAGTCTGGGCCAGGCCCACCTGGATGACTGGGCGGCATGATTCACCACCATCGCTGGCATTCCCCATGCCCAGGGGTTGATCGATGACACGCATGTTCCCCTACGAACACTTTCTCATCAGGAGGTGCCCTTCATGAATAGGAAGAGATTGCACTCCCTGAATGTGCAGTTGGTGTGTGACCACCAGCTGTACATCATGCATGCCTGCCCCAATACCAAGCTGCGTGCACTATGCATATATCCTGGTGCATTCTGAGGTTCCCGGCTCCTTCAAGGCAGTCACTCGTATAACAAGTGCGATACGTGTAACCCGCTGAGGCCATGGCTAAAGACACTTGTCCAGAGCCCTAGACCCATGTGTAAACCCATTATAATGACCCCAAACAGCAACCAGGAGATTTATTGAGCGGTGCATCAGCATCCTCAAGATGCAATGCTGATGCCTGGTCTGGCGGAGCTCTCCAATAAAGCCTCAGGAGGGTCTCCAGCACTGTGCTCGCCTGTTTCATTCTTCATAATATCGTGCAGCAGAGGGGCATTATGCTGGAGAAATGCCAGGCCTCATCTGGAGGGAAGGATGAGGAGGATGGCAGGGAAGAACCGGGCATGGGGCCCGGGCTGGCTCCAGGTCCACCGCACACAGCACAACATCATCAACTCCTGACGTGGCAACTCTGAGGGCTGGTTACTGGCAGCTCTGCCACCCTGTTCCACCTCTCCATTTCTCATCCCACCCTTCCCAATGGTACCCCCTTCCACATAGCTGCTCACACCTTCCCTGTCCCTCCTCCCGTCACTCTACCTTCCCTGTCCCACAGCCTTTCACTCCCCTTCCCCGTCCCTCCTCCCTTCACTCCACCTTCCCTGTCCCTCCTTCCTTCACTCCATCTTCCATGGCACTCCTCCCTTCACTGCATTTCCCTGTCCCTCATCCCTTCATCTTCCCTGACCATCCTCCCTTCATCTTCCTTGACCCTCCTCCCTTCACTCCACCTTCCCTGTTCCTCTTCCCTTCACTCCATTTTCCCTATCCCTCCTCCCTTCACTCCACCTTCCCTGTCTCTCCTCCCTTCACTCCATCTTCCCTGTCCCTCCTCCCTTCACTCCACCTTCCCTGTCCCTCCTCTCTTCACTCCATCTTCCCTGTCCCTCCTCCCTTCACTCCATCTTCCCTGTCCCTCCTCCCTTCACTCCATCTTCCCTGTCCCTCCTCCCTTCACTCCATCTTCCCTGACCCTCCTCCCTTCACTCCATCTTCCCTATCCCTCCTCCCTTCACTCCATCTTCCCTGTCCTTCCTCCCTTCACTCCTTCTTCCCTGTCACTCCTCCATTCACTCCATCTTCCCTGTCCCTCCTCCCTTCACTCCATCTTCCCTATCCCTCCTCCCTTCACTCCATCTTCCCTATCCCTCCTCCCTTCACTCCATCTTCCCTGTCCCTCCTCCCTTCATTCCACCTTCTCTGTCCCTCCTCCCTGTCCCTCCTCCCTTCACTCCACCTTCCCTGTCCCACAGCTTTCACTCCCCTTCCCCGTCCCTCCTCCCTTCACTCCACCTTATATGGGCAGCATGGTAGCATGGTGGTTAGCATCAATGCTTCACAGCTCCAGGGTCCCAGGTTCGATTCCCGGCTGGGTCACTGTCTGTGCGGAGTCTGCACGTCCTCCCCGTGTGTGCGTGGGTTTCCTCCGGGTGCACCGGTTTCCTCCCACAGTCCAAAGATGTGCGGGTTAGGTGGATTGGCCATGCTAAATTGCCCGTAGTGTCCTAAAAAGTAAAATTAAGGGGGAGTTGTTGGGTTACGGGTATAGGGTGGATACGTGAGTTTGAGTAGGGTGATCATGGCTCGGCACAACATCGAGGGCCGAAGGGTCTGTGCTGTACTGTTCTATGTTCTATGTTCCCTGTCCCTCCTCCCTTCACTCCATCTTCCCTGTCCCTCCTCCCTTCACTCCACCTTCCCTGGCCCTCCTCCCTTCACTCCATCTTCCCTGTCCCTCCTCCCTTCACTCCATCTTCCCTGGCCCTCCTCCCTTCACGCAATCTTCCCTGGCCCTCCTCCCTTCACTCCACCTTCCCTGGCCCTCCTCCCTTCACTCCATTTTCCCTATCCCTCCTCCCTTCATTCCACCTTCCCTTCCCACAGGCCTTCACTCCATCCCACTCCTGTAAATCCTGGCTCTGTGTCAGCACCTGAACCAGCGACGGGATCGTACCTTCCAGAAGCGCAACAACTGTATGGATTACAGCTACTTCCTGGAATCGGGCAGCCCTCCAACCGCTGCTCCCTGGGGAGTCCCTACCACCACTTATGTGCTGCAGCATGTGTGAAGTGTGAAGCAGAAGGTGACCAGGAGCTTCTTCACTAAAATGCCCACTGAGGTGATTGTCTGCGATGGTGGAGGATGCAGGTGACAGCAGTGATAAGAAGTCGGTGTCTTCCCCGGACTGGTACGGTGGGGATCTGGCTGGGTGGCAGTGACCCTGGACAGTCCGGATTTATCTGATGGTGATCCTGCACGACAAAACACGAGACATGATGAAATCTTGGGAAAGAGTTGTCTTGGGGAGAGGGGTGACTCACATGTTGTTGGCACATAATTTTGCGTTGGGAACTCATTGGTTGTCACATGCTGATCTACGTTTCCGAGACAGCCCTCTCTTCTGCCTCGCTTGTTAGCTCCAGTAGGGGTCTGCACTCGTAGGTCTGGGATGCACCCTAGTTTTCTGTTAATACCTTCGATTATGGACCACCTTGTCCTATGAGGACACATAAAGGACATGGTGAGAGGCATGGAGGTGACTCCAACAGGGATCTGTAGCTGGTGGCATGTGTATAATAATAATCTTTATTAATGTCACAAGTAGGCTTACATTAACACTGCAATGAAGTTACTGTGAAAATCCCCTAGTCGCCAGATTCCAGCGCTGAGGGAGGATTCAGAATGACCTAACAGCATGTCTTTTGGGACTTGTGGGAGCAAACCGGAACACCTGGAGGAAACCCTCGCAGACACAGGGAGACTCCGCACAGATAGTGACCCAAGCAGGGAATCGAAACTGGGTTCCTGGCGCTGTGAAGAAACAGTGCTAACCACTGTGCTACCTTGCTGCTGAAAGGCACTTTGCCACAGAGGACAATAAAGGTGTTGGGGTTTGATGGAGGGTGGGATGTAAGAAAATGCAGGCAGGTGGGTTTTGCTTAGCCTCCAGGGGAGGTGGTGGTGGGGGGGGGGGGGGGGGGGGCGAGGTGAGGTGAGATGAGGAGTGAGGGACAGGAGTGATGTCAGGTGGTCACACCTAAGTTGCTTTAAGGAGGTCATTCATCTTTTTGCAGCACTGGGACCCAATCCTCTTGGTGTGGCTGATATCATTCACCTCCTCTGCCACCTTCTCCCAGGCCTGTTGACAATGGCGGGCTTTAGTCTCCTGCCCACCCTGAGGAAGAGGATGACCCTCCTCTTCTCCACCGCGTCCAACATTCAATCAAGCTCAGATTCTGAATCTTGGCGTTGGTCTTCTTGGAGTCATCTTCTTGGCTGGAATGAGAGCGTGTGGGGAAAGGATTGCTTATAAGCAGCGTCAGCTTGTCAGGCTCTTCAGTGACAATTCCGGACACAGCAGGAATGAGAATTGCTCTAGATTAACGTTCGCAGAGAACTGGCCCATTTGCACGTCCTGATTAGCTTCCCGAATAGTGCCCTCAACAGGAATGCAAAACGTATGCAATTCAGACCCGGCGGCAACACAAATGGAGAATTCCAGCTCTTATTTCCTCATTGCAACTAGCTTTCCCATTTATTTGGGATGGTTTAGCACAGTGGGCTAAGTCAGCTGGCTTGTAATGTGGAACAAGAACAGCAGCATGGGTTCAATTCCCGTTCCAGCCTCCCAAAAAGGCACCGGAATGTGGCGACTAGGGGCTTTTCGAAGTAACTTCATTGAAGCCTACTTGTGACAATAAGCGACTATTATTATTTTAGTGTCATCTGCAAATTTGGCTATAGTACATCCTATCCCTGCATCCAAGTCATTAATATATATTGTATATAGTTGGGACCTGAAGACCAAACCCATGGCATACCACTAGTTACAGCTTGCCCGAAAAAGACCCATTTATGCTCACTCTTTGCTTTCTATTGGTGAGCCAATCTTCTATCCAAGTGAAGGATCTCTGTGTCTATTCAGAACCCTGGATATCCGTTATCCCTTCTCAGTTCCCAAATAACAGAGGTCAAGTCTATGCTTTTTTGGCAAAGTCCACTGGAACTTTATTTGACAGCTGTGCCCACTGGTAACGTTATTTTCAATACAACATTTCGGAAGTTCCGACTGGCCCTTTAGCAAGCTAGTCAGATTGATTGTCTTTAGCGAATATGGTAGTTGAGTTTTAAAATACAGATCATGGTAATTGTTCAAATCATAATACACAGAATAACATAACTAAGTGATTTAAACAAAAGAAAGATGGTGATTAGCAAAAGCAAGCAGCAAAGACATAGGTTTCAGAAAAAAAGAGTGATTCCGGAATGAATTTTTCCAGCCCGGTACGTGATTCTTAAGGAGATTATTATCTTAAGGTCTGGCCTTCTTTTTACTTATGATTGGCTTTAACTAATTTATAATTCACTCAATTCCGCCAAACTGTCTGTCTATCAATTTTAAGAGATATATGTATTTAAATATCTTTGTGCGACTTTCCCAAACACCTGCATCTATCATTAATTAGAAAAACACAGTTTTTGCTGAGAAATTATACCTCTAGATTGGCTGTTTTCATAGAAATGGAACTACTCGTACTGGAGAGCTGCCCAGTTTTTAACATACAATGGGGCCTTTTAGCTAGTTGACGTCAATGACCTCGCAGTTTCACGCGGCTTGCAAAATGTAAAACCTGAGAAAGAAATTAAAGAGTGTTATCTGGTTTAATCCTTCGTGGGTTCCCAGCTATTTATTGCACTGAAGTAATGCCTAATATGATTATAGTTAATTATTCTTAATGAGTTCTCAATTAAACCTCTATCATCTCCCCTTACTCTCATGGTTATAGCTGATTAGAAAAGTAAATTTCTATTACGAAGCTAATATATTATCCCCAAACCTGTGGAATCTTACCTTGTATATTAGCCATTTGGGTGGCACCTTATCAAATGCCTCCTCAAAGTCCAGATACACAGTACTTCATTATCCACTTGACAACAACCTCCTCTGCATTACCTGTTACTATTGGGATAGTTTTGGTGCCCTCTACCATGAAAACTGAGGAAAATTATTGATTTCGTGTTTCTGCCATTTCTGTGTTCCCCATTATTAACTCCCCAGTCTCACCCTCTAAGGGGCCAACATTGACTTTGGCTACTCTCTTCCTTTATATATGCTTATAGAGTTTTTTGCCTTCCATTTCTACAATTTGCACTAGATTTCTTTCAGAATTTACTTTTGCTCTTTTTATTAGTTTTTTCATAACCCTTTGTTGGTCTTTAAATCTTTTCCATTGTTTTTGCCTTTATGTTATCTTTAACCTTCTTACTTGGCCACAGGTGCATTTCCCCCACTTATAATCTTTCTTCGACTCTGTAATATATTTTAGTTGGAAAGAATAGAAGATCCCTTCCTTTACTATCAGAGTTACACCACTTCTTTGTGCTTTCTGTTTATCCAAAACACTGAGTACCCTTGGATATTCAACTTCCAGACCTGGTCTCCTTGTAACCTTGTCTCAGTGAGTGTCACCAAATTATACCCCTTTGTCTCTATTTACACTGTTAACTGATTAATTTGTATTTCAAATGTTACATGTATTAATTGATTAAAATGGGTATTTTGAAAAAAAATGAAATGAAAATCGCTTATTGTCACAAGTAGGCTTCAATGAAGGTACTGTGAAAAGCCCCTAGTCACCACATTCCGGCACCTGTTCGGGGAGGCTGGTACGGGAATTGAACCGTGCTGTTGGCCTGCCTTGGTCTGCTTTAAAAGCCAGTGATTTAGCTCAGTGTGGTAAACCAGCCCTGAGTGTGCTAAACCAGCCCTAGTATGCTAAACCAGCCCCTTTCAATGTACAAGCCTAGACACCATAAAAATTGACTTATATATTATCTAAATTCTGATTAAATGTTGTTGAGTTCTGTCACATTAGATCAACCCCATAGCTACTGGAGGAAAAAGGAATATGAGAAAGAAATAAGAAGGAGGAATGAAGAGCTTATTTTTCTTGACCTGGACCAAAAACATTTTTTGCAGGAGAGACAAGGGCAATTTTATTTTACCTTTAATATTTGCAGTTATCCCTCTGCAGCAATTCAAGAAAGCAGCTCACCACCCCCTTCTCAAGGGAAATTTGCGATGTGCAATAAATGTTGGCCTAGCAAGTGATGCCCACATCCTGTGCATGACTTTAAAAAAAAGCCATATCTATTCCATAAAATTATCTATTTGCACTGCTTTTGCAGGCTAGTGATTTGGTTTCCACTTTGAATAGTATTTGGTTCTCTCTTCTGGTCACGTGTGATCGGTTTGGGATTAGGAAGGTTTTGCACTGTGGCAGCACCGGGTTCAATTCCCACTTGGGTCATTGTCTGTGTGGAGTTTGTATGTTCTCCCCGATTCTGTGTGGATTTCCTCCGGGTGCTCCGGTTTCCTCCCACAGTCCAAAGATATGCAGTTAGGTAGATTGGCCATGCTAAATTTCCCCTGTGCTGGTTAGGCAATGGGATTATGGAGAGAGGGTGGGGTGGCCGGTGGAGTATATAAATGGGTAGTTCATTCAAAAGGGTCAGTGCAGACTCGATGGGTTGAATGGCCTCCTTCTGAACTGTTGGGATTTTATTTTATGATTTTAAGTGACTCAAGTGAAACTCCAGTAGGTTTGTTCAAAAACTTTTATTTACACTATTGTATACTCTCACCTTCTAGGTAAGTACACCTCTCTCTTGTACAGACTATCCCCATTTCTCAGTCTCTAGTACATGATTGTTGATGTCACTGCATGATACACATCATTATCTCATTATCATAAATATTATCTCATTACTCTACATCTCCACCAAGAACAATCTCAACTTTTTAAATAACAATCTTAAATTATTTCCTTAAACTATTCACATTTCATTTTTGAACTTCTGTAACCCTCGTTAATAGTTACAGGTTCGCGCCAACCTCTACCCACCCATCCTAACCTCAAGTCCCTAACATAAAGGTTTCAACCTTCCAGTGTTCTCTGGGAGGATATTGCGGACATATATGGTCGCTCGTCTTTTCCCAAGAAGACCAACACAGCAGCGGAGTCGGGTAGCAACTTATATGACAGCTGGTGATTGGCTGTGATATGTATCATAGAATCCCTACGGAGCAGAAGGAGACCAATCGGCCCATTGAGTTTGCACCGATCCTCCAAAAGAGAACCTACCTATGCCATCTGCCCCGCCGGATCTCCGTAACCCCACCTAACCTTTGGACACACGGGGACAATTTAGCATGGCCAAACCACCTAACATACACATCTTTGAATTGTGGGAGGAAACCGGAGCACCCAGAAGAAACCTACCCAGACATGGGGAGAACACAGTCACCCAAGGTCAGAATCATACCCAGGTTCCTGGAGCTGCGAGGCAGCAGTGTTAAACTCTGTGCCACCATAGCGACTAAACTGTAACAGCCGTGATACATTTTCAATGAAAGACGGATTCAAGAGAGAACCCCTCAGGACATTGTCAATTGCATTCTCTTGAACAAGAAGAGAAAAACTAACATTCTCTCTAGACACATGACAACCCTCTCAGAATGCCAGAGAAAGGCCCAAGGAGGTGAAATATTTTCCAGATGGATGAAGAACTGTACAGCTATATCATTTTCTGCATTGAGGACAAAAAAGATATTTAATATCTGAGATTTGAATTACTCTGGAAGAGGAGAATAACAAAGAAAACCTTGTGGACGACGCGTGACATGGAAAATATGCAGCTTTCTCACTATACGTAGGGAATGACTTTGACTTTCTGTAGATAATGGTAACATTGCCACACTTGCTTCAGCATGAGGCTGCTCCTTGTAGACAATGGAGTGACAGTGTCAGCATAAGAAGGCAAAACTATAACATTGTCAACAATGGAATGAATCTCCGGGACTGCAAATCCCTTTATGGGACTCACTAGATGTAGAAGCTCTGTAGTTGTGGCCTCTGCTTCTGCAATAAAAGACAACTTTAGTGGAAGGATAATTTGCTGATAATAATATTTATTAGTGTCACAATTAGGTTTACATTAACAATGAAGTTACTGTGAAAATCCTCTCGTCACCACACTCCGGCGCCTATTCGGGTACACCGAGGGAGAATTCAGAATGTCCAAGTCACCTTACAATGATGAGAGTAGGTGTGGGCATCAGCTCACTTTCACACAAACTAACTCCAGTATCAAGTTTGTACTCAGTTTTAAAGCCTTCAACTTCTAAATCAATTGACACAAATGTTTATTATTGATCCTTTACTTTTCAGAAGTAACCTGTATTCTCATTCTTACTCCCAATTTCATAGAAACATAGAGACATAGAAATTAGGAACAGGAGCATGCCATTCGGCCCACCGAGCCTGCTCTGTCATTCAATATGATCATCAATCCCAATGTGATACTCCCTCTCCCTCCCCATATCTCTTGACACCTTTACGTGTCCAGGAATCTAAATAATAACACAGCCATATGTGGTATAGAATTTCATAGGTTCATCATCCTCTGAGTAAAGAAACTTCTCATCTCAGTCCTGAATAGTCTACCCCGTATCAGGAGACCCTGACCCTTTGTTCTAAACCCCCCCTCCCCCGGCCAGGAGGGATCATCCCTGCATCCAGTCTGTCTAGCCCTATCAGAATTTCATATATTTCAATGAGATCCTCTCTCATTCATCTAAACTTCAGTGGATACAAGCCTTGTTGACCCTATATGCCTATATGTCCTCATAAGCAATCCTGGCATCACAGGAATCAGTCTGGTGAACCTTTGTTGCACTCCCTCCAAGGCAAGTATATGTTTTACTGGGTAAGGGGACCAAAACTGCACTGTTCCAGGTGTGGTCTCACCAAGGGCCTATACAGCTGCAGTAAGACATCTTTCTCTTGCAATGATGGCCAATATACCATTTGCCTTCCTAAATGTTTGCTGCAACTGCATGCTTGCTTTCAGTGATTGCTATGCAAGGATACCCAGGTCCATTTGTCCATCACCATTTCCCAATCTGGCACTATTTAAATGTCAAATTCATTTTGATTCTCCTCCCGAAATGGTAAAACTCAGACTTATCCACATTATACTGCATCGGCCATGTATTTTTCTGCTCACTCAACTTGTCAAAATCACCACAAAGCCTCTTTATTTACTCTGGGCCATACACAATTCCACTTATTTTGTGTCATCGGCAAATTTGGAAATATTACATTTGATTGCCTCACCCAAATCATTAATATAGAATGTGAATAGCTGGGGTCCAAGTCTATGATACTCCACTAGTCACTACCTTCCATTCCAAAAAAAAGACCCACTTATTCCTTCTCTCGGTTTCCTATTTGGTAACCAATTCTCAATCCAGGAGACATTAAGAAATACGAACAGGTGGGGAACTCCCCACTAAACTAAGGGTCTCGATAGGGAATGGGGTTCTCATCCTGTGATCCTGTGATCAGGTAGAATCATGGGAGGAGACCACTCAATCCATTTTTGTCTGTCCCAGCTCTTTCAAAGAACAATCCAATTAGTCCCACTCCCCTACTTTTTTCTGTATCCTGTCAGTTCCTTCTCATTCAAAGATTTATTTACGATAATTACTTTTGAAGGTCACTGTTGGATCTGTATCCACCACCCCATCTGGTGTGCATTTTAGAGAGACACATGCTTATTGCTAGTCTAGTGATGGGAATATTATAGCAATAGAAAAGCATGCGTATCGAGTTATTTTGCTACTCTGAAAATGCATTGTTCTTTTTTCAGTTTTTTGCATGGACATCTGATGTACATATGGGGCAAATTCAAATGTTGAACATAAAATACCCAAATGTTCATTTTGGATCAGTTGTGTTCCAATTAATTTGTGCACAGCTGCTTGATATCTCAATCATCCCACAAATGAAAAAGTATTGTTATTGTAACTTCTGCCATTGATTCTATTCCATTAAATTGCAGCTAGGCATATGGTAATAGAATAAAAGTAAGCATGGGATTTAAGGGCAAGAGTAGGCCATTTAGCTTTTTAAGCATGTTATTCTATGAGATCATGGCTAATCTATGACCTATCTCTGTGTACAAGGATTTGCCCCATATTCCTTAAAAGGTTTGGCTAAAAAAAATCTATCAATCTGATTTAAAATTAACAATGGGTCAATGACCAGTTGTGAATGTGCGTTCCAAACTGCTGGTATGCTTTACATGCAGTACCTAATTTCCAAAAGGTCGTTAAGTCATGGACTTCCCTATCTGCTTCCCTTAATAGCCTGAAAATTTTGATCAATTCATCCCTTAATCCTCTTAATGACATAATGTCATTCATCATTAAACGAGTCTAACTCTCCCTTTTACTTTCTGGTACAGGAAATTTCTGAATTATTTACAACCATTCTACTGGTGGTGGATGGCATGGGGTGTGGGGAAGGAAAAACCTGGACATCATTGCCATGTATTGTAGCCTCACACCTTAATAATAATAATAATAATCTTTATTAGTGTCACAAGTAGGCTTACATTACACTGCAATGAAGTTACTGTGAAAAGCCCCTAGTCACCACATTCCGGCGCCTGTTCAGGTACACTGAGGGAGAATTCAGAATGTCCAAATCACCTAACAGCACGTCTTTCGAGACTTGTGGGAGGAAACCCACATAGACACGGGGAGAGTGTGCAGACTCCGCACAGGCAGTGACCAAGTCGTGAATCAAACCCGGGTCCCTGGCGCTGTGAAGCAACAGTGTTAACCACTATATTACCGTGCCGCCCACAAGAGTGCTTGGTTAATTTTTGTCTGCAAATTGTTGAATTGACATCCGGCACGTGCGCTTACACATTTGTAAGATTTTCATTAGTGCTTAAACTTTGTGCATAATTTAGTAAATTCACAGATTTTCTTCAACTTGCCAAGAATTTTGAAGTTAGCTTCAGTGTTGTCTGTTTCCCAAAGCTGTCAAAAAGAATGCCTTAATTAACCAAAGCTTTATGCTTGATGGCAGCATTCAATTAAAAAAACATGGGGCGCGATTCTCCGCTCCCCACGCCGGGTGGGAGAATCGCGGGAGGGCCGGGCGAATCACGACATGCCGCCCTGGCACCCCCTTGCGATTCTCCCACCCCCCACCCCCAAAATGGCGTGTCGCGTTTTGCATGACGCCGCTCGGAGAATCACCGCTCGCCGTTTTTCACGCCGATTCTCCGGCCCGGATGGGCCGAGCAGCCTGACGAACCTGAACGGTTCACGCCGGCGTCAACCACACCTGATCGCTGCCGTCATGAACAGCGCGCGATAGGTAAGTGTGGGGCCTGTGGGCGGAGGAGGGAGGATTGAGCACCACGGGCGTGCTCATGAGGTGCCTGGCCCGCGATCAGTGCCCACCGATCGTCGGGCCGGCGTCTCCTAGAGACGCACTCTTTTCCCTCCGCCGCCCCACAAGATCAAGCCACCATGTCTTGCGGGGGCACCGATGGGGAAGACGGCAACCGCGCATGCGCGGGTTGGAGCCGGCCAACCAGCGCATGCGCGGCTGACGTCACTTCGGCGCCTGTGGTCGCGTCACTCCCGGCGCCGCTCCTAGCCCTCTGGCGGGGGGGGGGGAAGAGAATAGGGTGTGAGGAACGGCCTTCAACGCCGGAGTGAAACACTCCGGGTTTCATTCCAGCGTCGGCACTCAGTCTCCCGTTGGGAGAATCGCGCCCATGATTCTATATACTTTCACGAAACTCAAGGTTCTTCTGCACCTAGCTCAAGATTTTTAAAATTAATTTTTCCAGGATGTGTGCATTTTTGGCGAGGCCGGGATTCGTTGCCCATCCCTAATTGCCCTTAAAAAGGTTGTGTTGATATATTTCCAAGTCAGAATGGTGAGCGACTTGGAGGAGAACTTTCAGATGGTGGTGTTCCCAGGTGTCTGCTCCCTTTCCCCTTATAGATGGTCCTTATTGTAGGTTTGGAATGCCTAAGGAACATTGGTGAGCTCCTGCAGTATACCTTGTAGATGATACACACTGCTGCTACTGTGCGTCGGTGATGGAGGGAGTGAATGCGGAAAAGGTCAATCAAGTGGCTACTTTGTCCTTGATGGCGAGGAGCTTCTTGAATGTTGTTAGAGCTCCACTCATCCAGGAAAGTGGGGAATATTCAATCACACTCCTGACTTGTGCTTTGTCGGCAGTGGAGGCTTTGAGGAGTCAGGAGGTGAGTTATTTGCGGTAGGATTCCTCACCTCTGACCTGCTCTTGTAACCACAGTATTAATATGGCTAGTCCAGTTTAGTTTCTGGTCAATGGTAACCCCTAGGATAATGATAGAGGGGGATTCAGTGATGGTCATGCCATTGAATGTCAAGGCATTGCCTGGCACTTGTGCGGCACAAATGTAACTTGCCACTTGTCAGCCCAAGCATGGATATTGTCCAGATCTTGCTGCATTTGCACATGGACTGCTCCAAATACAGTCCAAAGATGTGCAGGTTAGGTGGATTGTCCAAGCTAAAACTGTCCCTTAGAGTCCAGGGATGTGCAGGTTAGGTGGGGTTACAGGTTCCAGGGATAGGGCAGGGGAGTGGGCCTGGGTAGGGTGCTCTTTCAGGTGGTCAGTGCAGACTTGATGGGTTGAGTGGCCTCCTTCTGCACTGTAGAAATTCTATGGTTCTATGGTTCGGTGTCTGAGCAGTCGCGAATGTTGCTGAACATTATGAAATCATCAGTGAACATCCTCACATTTGACTTATGTTGGAAGGAAGGTCTTTGTTGAAGCAGGTAAAGGTGGTTGGGCCTAGGACACTATCCTGAGGAACTTCTGCAGTGATGTCCCGGGACTGAGGTGGCTGACCTCCAATAACTACAACCATCTTCCTTTGTGCTGGGTATGATTCCATCCAGTGGAGAGTTTCCCCCTGATTCCTATTGATTCCAATTTTGCTGGGGCTCCATACGTGATCAAATGCTGCCTTGATGTCAAGAACATTCACTCCCACCTCGTATCTGGAGTTCAGCTCTTTTGTCCATGTTTGAATCAAGGTTGTAATAAGGTCCGGAGCTGAGTGACACTGGCGGAATTCAATCTGAGCGTTATTGAGCAGGTTATTCCTAAGTAAATGCCGCTTGATAGCACTGTTGATGACCCCTTCCTTCACTTTACTGATGATTAAGGGTAGACTGACAGGGTGGGTAATTGGCTGGATTGGATTTGTCCTGCTTTTCGTATACAGGACATATCAGGGCAATTTTCCACATTGCCGGATAGACGCTAGGACATTTGACACTGGCACATCCAACCTCTACATGAGTCGATAATTTCCCCACTTTGGAACTGTTATTGCTTTGAATCAAACCAGAATGATGAGCAAAGTGTTCATTCCCCTCCTAATTTGAGGGCTCTGTTATTTTGTCTAGTATTCCTTAAATCGGCAGCCTTAGTTACCATTCCACATTGGATTTGTGGTAGAACTTCTTTTTTAATGCTTATGGTTTTCATTCCATATATATATATATATAACCCCTCTGTATTTAGTTTTCTGGAGCTGTATTTTCCCTAACATTTAAGTAGGAAGTGTCTGGTACATTTAAGTAGAAGTGTTTAGTACCATTCATTATGAAGATAGTCAAATGTTCTCAGTGGGGGTTAGACGCAGGAAGGCACTTGTTTCTGCACTTTTACAGCTTACATTTATTTTCACCCCTGGAATCTGTATTTGTAAACAAGAATACAAGTTGTTTCTTCACTGAACATCTACATAATATATCACGCTAAGCATAAAATAATTAACATGTAAACTTCTCTGATTCACATAAGTCACAAAAAAGAAATACAATTCTGACAATTGAAGGTATTATATAGTGGCCAAGAAGGACACAGGAGATCGTCACTATATCTCCATGTGGGCTTTGTGGAATATGAATTTCCCTATTGAGTGGGTGGTAGCTTGCCCGATGGGAAATATGTGGCAGGAGCTTAAAACCCACTGTTCTAACATGACCGGCATCTCCATGGGTTCCTGGGTTTGGACCCATTGTAAGCCGCAGCAGCGGCCCTTTTCATTACAGCAGTAAAAGGGGTTTGTTATTAAAACACTAGCCTTGGCGAAGTTATTACATTGCCGACGAGGATTACAGGGACTTACAGGGTCAAAAACGAGAGGCTACTTTGGTAAGAAATAAAATGCCTCTCTTCGGTAAACTCAAACCCTATGACTTTAATGGAGAAGACTGGGCCCAATATGCAGAGCACCTGCGTTACTTCTTCCAGGCTAATAACACTGTGAGAGATGAGAAGCAGAACGTGATTCTGCTGACAGCATACAAAGCCCTGACATTTAGCATGATCAAAAAAGCCTGACTTACCCAGATGTTCCTGACTCAAACTTTTGGCAAGTTCGTTGACCTGGTGTAAAATCACTATGACCCAAAGCCCTATCAAGCTCCAGCGATACTGCTTGAACGCTGCCAGGGGAACCACAGGGGAATCGGTCACTGAATGTTTGATCAGATTGCAGAAACTGGTGGAACATTGTGAAATCGGCCCATCCCTGACCAAGATCTTGCAAGACAGGTGTGCGGAATAGAAAATTTGACACTTCAATAAAGGTTACTGGCAGAGCCCAGTCTGGATCAAGAATAAGCCATTGAGATATCCCTATCCCTGAAGAACACAGAATAGGGGCTCAGGAGCTACAAGGGACACCAGACAGCAATGTCCTCCAATAAGGGGAAAGTGCTTGATGTAAAAGGTGACCATTTCTCAACTGAAGGCATCTGTCCAAATAGTTTATTAGCAAATCAGACCTTATCCTCTATCCCCCAGCAGTCAAGGAAATATTGTGACAGCCCTAAGGATGCCAGGGAACAAGCTCCAGAAAGGCAAAGCTACAGGAATAGGCTATATGCAATACACATGCGAGTCGGGGAAGAGCCAGGGCCAGCTCAGGTCCAGACAATGCAGGTATACCCACTTGCAAAAACAGAGACATTGCAACTAAATCGTATCACCACAACTAAGGTCACCCCAATAACGATAGAACTGCTGGTAAATCATCACCCATTGGAAATGGAGGTGGACACGGAGGCTGCTATATCTGTCATTGGAGAGCAGACATTTGATCACCTTGAAAATGGTATCAAACCCTTGTGTTTCAAAGATACTAGGGACAAACTAACCACCTACACTGGGAACCATTGCAGATTAAGGGCACCATAATGACCCCAAATACCTACAAGGAGCAACCAGCCTGACCTCCACTCATTGTCGTGCGAGGATAGGATTCCAGTGGATCAGGATGAACTACTAGAGATTTTCAGGCTGGGTGTGGAAGGACTGTACAAAGTCATCAGCAAATGCCCTGAAGTCTTCCAAGAGTGCCTTGGAAAATAAAAGGAGCCAGAGCAAATCGGCCCTGATGCTCCTATTGCCCAAAATATTTTAGAGCAGGACTGGTTCCATATTCCCTGTTGGAGAAGGCGGTGGCCGAGCTTGGGCACCAGGAAAATTGAGATAGAATAAGATCCTTGCAATGCCTGTCGTCTCTGTCCTCAAGCCGGACAAATTGACCCACCTTTGCGGGGACTAAAAATTTATGGTCAAGCTAGCAGGTGGCCAAAGGTTCACTAAATTAGATATGAGCCACATTTATCTTCAACTCAAATGAAATAAGCCTGCCCACAACATTACGATCAACACGCACAAGGGCCTTGATGAGTATAATCACTTGCCCTTTGGGGTCTCATCAGTGTCAGCATTTTCCAACAGATCATGGAAAACAAATTCCAAGGGATACATAAAGTGGCGGTGTACTTGGATGACGTTCTGGTCACAGGGACTTCAGAACAAGCGCACCTTGCAAACCTAGAAAAGGTTTTGCGGCAAGTTTTGAAAGCTGGAATACATCTAAAAAGGGAAAAATGTGTTTTTATACGAGTGCAGTGATCTATTTGGGCTATCAGTTGAATAAGAAAGGACTAGATCCACTGGAGGGCAAGATGAGGTCCATCAGGGAAGCACCAACTCCAAGAAACACCACGGAATTGAAATCTTTCCTGGGATTAGTCAATTATTATGGGAAGTTTATTCCAAAGTTGGCCTCCTCGATACACACTACTGTGAAAGTACCAAAAATGGTCTTGGGAGGCACCGCAGGGGGAGGCCTTCAAGATGTCATCCAATGTATTGACCCATATTGAACTCCCAAAAGGGACTCATCCTGACATGTGATGTTTCCCCATCTGGGGTTGTGCGGTACTTTCGCTCTCTAGAAAGATGGGACAGAAAGGCCCAACACCAACACATCCAGAACTCTCTTGGATGCCAAGTAGAGGTCCTCTCAAATTGAGAAGGAGGGCTTGATGGTCATTTATGGTGTAAGAAAATCTCACCAGTACGCCTATGGCAGGTATTTCATAATAGTGAATGACTACAAGCCCTTATTAGGAATTTTTAAGGAGGCTATTGCCTCTTATTGCCTCCGTCCAGATACAGCGTTGGGCCTTGTTACTTGCAGCTTATGAATATCTCTTTTAGACCACTGCCCTGGAATGAAAATATCTAAAGCTGATGCCTTGAGTTGCTCCCCGCTGCCCACATGCTTGGATCCCTTGCCAGCATTGGAGACCTTATCAGCGTCTGCAAAGCAGATCAAAACCTGGACACAATAGGAACCAACAATGTTAAAATTGAACCATAGAATCCTGAATGGTGAAGTCTGAGGACAACCCTCAGAGAATATGAACCCTTATCTGACCAAGGAAGGTGAACTCAATGTCAAGAACGTAATCATTCTTTGGGGGGTCCCAGGTAATTGTCTCCTGACCAGGGTGATGCCTAACTCTACTGGAGCTATATAATGGCCATTCTGGGGTCGCTTAAAAGAAAATGCTTGTTGGGAACTACATATAGTGGAGCGGTCTTGACTCAGACATCACAGAGTTGGTGAAGCAGTGTGATTCATGCCAGGAGAATCATATCATAAACTCCCTCCTTTGTCATCCCTACAGTCATGGGAGCGGCCAGAGTGCCCGTGGACATTGCCAGGCCTTTAATGGGCTCCATGCTTTTGATCCTGGTAGACGCATACTCCAACAAATGGTTGGAGATACATCGCATGAGCTCCATGACCTCCCACGCTACGATCAAGAAACTACGACAGAGGTTTTGCATGCATGGCATACTGGAAGTCCTAGTTTCTGATAATGTTACTGCCTTCACCAGTGGAGAGATCAAAGCATCATGCTTTGAACAGCACTTTATCACCCACCGTCAAATGTGGCAGCAGAACGGGTAGTGCAGGCCTTTAAAATCAGCATGAAAAAGCAACCAGCACAGTTTTAATTCAATTGTAGGACCTCTCCTCATACAACAACAGGAATCGCCCCAACAGAACTGTTAATGGGCTGACGGCTTAATATGAGACTAAGCCTCCTATTCCCAAACTTGGCAGGGAGGGTGTAGACCTAGCAAGAGAAGCAAAAAAGAAATTATGACTCTGAGAGATCCAACAGAATATTTAAAACGGGTGATTTGGTCTACGTGAGGAACTTTGAAGATCGCTCCCACTGGGTCCCTGGAGTCGTATTTGAGAAAACGGGACCAGTGTCCTACAAAGTGAAGGGCCAGGGTAAGGTCTTGAGGAAACACCTGGACCACGTCAGAAATAGTAAGTCTGTCCCCATAAAAGCCTCACTACCGGCCACAGAAGTGCCCGCCGCTAGTGCAGAGCAACAGCTCGAAAAGAACCCTGTGTTTGTCTCCTCTGACAACGAGTATTCAGGTTGCGAGTTGGAAGCAGGTGTTCTGACTGTGGCAAATACCGAGGAGGCATCCACGGCAGTAACACTTTGATGCACCCTCCGGAAGTGAAGGTCTCCAATTCAGTCCACACCTCCTGATCTAGTTCCACCCTTGACAGACCTCAGACTCATCGCAGAGAGGTGGAAGAGACCTCCTCGCTACAGGAGTAGAACACAGAACATAAAGTGCAGAAGGAGGCCATTCAGCCCATCGAGTCTGCACTGACCCACTTAAGCCCTCACTTCCACTCTATCCCCACAACCCAATAATCCCTCCTAACCTTTTTAGACACCAAGGGCAATTTAGCATGGCCAATCCACCTAACCTGCACATCTTTGGATTGTGGGAGGAAACTGGAGCACCCAGAGGAAATCCACACAGACACAGGGAGAATATGCAGACTCCGCACAGATGGTGACCCAGTGGGGAATCGAACCTGGGACCCTGGCGCTGTGAAGCCACAGTGCTAGCCACTTGTGCTACCGTGCTGCCTAGCTGAAGGTGAAACTGACCTGAGGGGGGAGGTATATTATGGTAGCCATGAAGGACACCGGAGATCGTCAATAGATCTGCCTGTGGACATGGTGGAATATGAGTTCCTTTATTGAGTAGGCGGTGGCTTGCCAAAATGGAAATGAATGGCAGAAGCTTAAATCCCGCTGTTTGATCCCGGACTGGTATCTCCGTAGGTTTCCCGGCTGGGACACATGCTGTTAACCTACGGCAGTGACCCTTTTCATTACTGCAATGCTGGTTATTGCAGAAGGGCATTGCAAATAGTTTGCAGGTTTTTGTGTGCAAGCTGTGGCTCAGTTCCAGCACTCCTGCCTCAGAGTCAAAAGATTGTGGGTTCAAGCCCCACTGCAGAGACTTGCAGACATAATATCGGCTCATACTTAAGTGCAGTATTGAGGGGGTGCTGCACTGTTGGAGGTGCCACCTGTTGGATGCAATGTTACAAAGTTATGTCTGCCCTCTCAGTGAAGGATTCCACAGCAGTATTTTGAAGAAAAGCAAATGGATGTTTCCCTGAACTCCTGATCAAATATTTACCCTCAAATGACATTAATTAAGAGAAAAAGGATTATAATTAATGTTGTTTTACGTTGATGTTTGTGGAACCTTGCTGTGCACAAATTGACCTGCAGCTGCTGGGTTTATTTTTCTCTCCTTTTTTGAACAGGAGTGTAACATTTGCAATTATCTCATCTGCTGACACCACTCCTACATCAAAGAAGGATTGAAGATTCCCAGAGGCTCATCAATTTCCATCCTTACTGCCATCAGCAACCTAGGATATTCTATCCCATTCTGACTCGGTGAGATTCCTGCTTTGAGAGCTGCCTTAAATACTTTCTCTTTGTCTATTCCTATTTGCCTTTAAATCTGCTTTTACTTCCTACCGCTATTTAATGGTCAGTAATATAAATCCAGCAATGTCAAAACCTCCTTAATTCTTTTTTTAAAATAATTTTAGAGTACTCAATTATTTTTTTCCAATTGAGGGGTAATTTAGCGTGGCCAATCCACCTAACCTGCACATCTTTGGGTTGTGGGGGTGGAACCCACGCAGACACGGATGAATGTGCAAACTCCACACGTACAGTGACCCGGGGCCGGGATCAAACCCAGATCCTCAGCTCCGTAGGTAGCAATGCTAACCACTGCGCCATCGTACCGCCCCAGCCTCCTTAATTCTAAGCGAATTGATCTCAGAAAGAATGCAAGACAGCCTACATTTTCTCCAATGTTCTCTCAATGCCACTCTGATTTTCTGGCAGTAATTGTAGCTCTCCTGTTGGGATGTCTCTGCCACCTTTTCCTGTCTCCTGAGATAATGCTGTAATCTTTATCCAGTAGCTCCACCTCAATGAAAGCTAATCAATTTGACCAGTGGCGGACTGGGTCTAAAAATATTGGTTGCCAGGAGACAAAGGGGGCCCACCCACAGCTATCATTTAATTTTCATAACGAATAAATAAAATTTTCAAAAAATACATATGGAAAAAAGGGTACAATTAAATTTTGTGTGGAAAAAATGTGTCTTTCTTAGTAATTACAGTGTACATGTACTGTACAAATTACTGGCAGTAGATACCAAATGTAAATACAGAATGTTATAATTGAATTTTTTTATTTTTTTTAATTTAAGTAATTGGTTGATATTTTTAAATAGTTTACTGCACAATTTACACATTAACAGATAGTTCAAAAGCACAATAGAGCATTGCATACAGTCCACTATATTAAGAGCAATCGTTTGTGTTCGCTAGATGATTGTGCGAATCTGCCAATAATTGCTTCTGCATCCAATTCATCTAACAATTCCTTTCCAATGGATAGCAACATGTATGATTCCAAATTCTCCTCAGACAGTGAATTTCTTAACCTTGTCTTTATGATCTTTGGCTTTGAAAATGCCTTCTCACATTGGACTTGGGTAACTGATAGTGTGCAGATGACTTTATAAAGTTCATAAACGTTATCATATGCCTTGTCATGAAGTCTGTTGGATGCCAGAATTTTTAGTACACACGATGGGCAAGTGCTGCAAATTTTACAATTGTTGCAACTGAAATCCATATTCTCACCATCATTAAGCAATAGCTTTAATAGCTTTGAAGCAAAATAAATCAATTCCAAGATTACTTGATCTTTGCTGATTTGTGGAAACAGCTTAATAATACCTTCAAATGCTTCATCTTCAAGGCCCTTCTCTGCAATAGTTTTAAACTTTGCTGGGTCCAAGCAGGACAAATCTTTATACAACTGTTTGTGTTGTACAAAACATGATTCTAGTGACTGGACAATGTGATCCATTATTAGTTAAACACATTTACTTGAAAATCAGCTAGAGAATCGGAGGAATTTCTTTCATCATCAATAAGCTTATCTGCCATTCTTTTCTTCTTCCTCTGCCTCTTAACTGGCAATGCTGTTTCCAACGCATCAATTTCCAATGTTTGATTTTCATCCATATTCATCTGTGAAATCCTGTCATTACATTTATTTACAAATTCCAAAGCCTTGCTGTGAACGTTATCAAATGTTCTTGTCTGTTCCTTCAACTTTGTAGCTGAATCTACCAAACTCCATGCAGTAAACATATCTAAACCACTTGTCTGTAGATAACTTGATAACGGGGTTGTAGTTTCAAATATATACAAGTAAGTAAATGCTGTCAATATGGTTTCAAACTTTAGAAGACTTTGAAGTAAAACATTTGCTTCATGTTTTGTTTTTGCATCAAACTTTTCTGAATCTTGTATCATTGATAAGCATGTCAATAAATTTACGAAAGTACTGGCAGCGGCATCATCAAAATGTCCAAATATAGTTGTTGCTGCATTGGATTTTCCTGACCATCTGGTCTCACCAATTAGCTTTAATCGTTTCATTTTTTTCTTGTCCTAGATGTTTTCCAACAACTTCTATCCATACAGCCAATCTCTTGTGTGATGCTTTCACAAAAGTTGCTATATTCTGGAGCAAATTGAAAAAAGAAACTGCAGGCACACAACATTTTGTTGTTTCAGTTATCACCAAATTCAAGACATGGGCATAGCACCATATATGAACATGTTGATCAGCCACATCAGCAATTTTACTTTGTAAACCATTATACTGGCCATGGTAGCTTGCAGCGCCATCTGTGCTATCAGATAAACATTTTGGGGGTCAATTTTAAGATGCTGTAATGTTTCAATCAATAGATCAAAAAGTCCCTGTCCTGTACCATCATTACTTAGCACAACTAAAAGTAATCGCTCACAGATAATACCTTTAAGCACATACCGAATAATAATGCTAAACTGATCGATGGATGAATTATCTTGTGTTGAATCAACCTGAATAGAATAATATTTTGCTTGAGAAACTTCATGACTAATTCTTTCTTGTATCATATTCTTCATAATTTTGATTAACATGTTTATAGTTGTTTTACTCAGGTATGTAACAAGTCCACCACGGCCTTTACTTTGAGCCTTTTCTTGTTGCTCTAATCGTTTGATTCTTTGTTTAGACTTGTTTTGCATTGCAGAATCGTGAGCTGCCATAATGGGGTCATATTTTGCCATCAACTGCACTGTAGCTAAAAAATTGCCATGATTCAGAACCTCATTATCTATCGTGTAGGCTGATTAATTTCTGTGACATCGAAAAGGAAGTGCTTGCTTGCCTAACATCTTTATGATGTCTATAATCCTCATGACAATACTTCTCTGCTTCAATACTTCTTCTTTCCTTTTAATTAGTGATGCTGCAAAATATTTATCTAAGGTGCCATCATTAACCACACTGATATATTGCTGAGCATTTCTGACATGTGTTGTTGTCGATTCATGTAAAGTCAAGCTCTGGCTAATACGCCTGTAGTCACTAAAGCCACGTACAAAGGGTGATGGATTACAAGTGTTGGGAAACTCAAAGGCTAAGCAGTATGAACAATATAAGCATCTATTTTCTTTGTTATATGTTAGCCATTTTCTTGGGACTGAGTCATTCATAATTTTCCTCTCATACAAACGAGCATCAAATGGCAGATCATCAAGTGGCTGAAGTGGATGTTCAGCAAAAAACTGTTTTAGCTTTGCTCGTGATGGATATTGGAAGATTCCAGTAATTGATCTTTCATTTTCTTGCATAGGTTCATTTACAGGATGTGCTTCAGAAACCAAGTCATTTATGCTTGAAGGAATATCTGATTCCCTGTCACTAGTTGAAGCTATGTGTTCAGATGTTGCAACTACAGGCAGTACAGATACCGGAACAAGGAAGCCAGAAGAAATATTGGGCCTGGGTTGATTAGTAATGGATGCACTTATATTTGTCTCTACATTCAAAGTAGCTCGTCTCTGTTCTTGTAACTCGCATGTCATTGCATCATCACCATGAGCATTGTTTCTTGCTTCTTGATTATTTGTTGCAGAACTGGATATTGATGTGGATTGTGCTTGTGGTATTATAAACTCTGTAATAGGCCTGCATCGCTTGGCTGATTCCTTCCTTTCTGCTTCTTTTTGTTCTTTGCGTTTTAGTGACCCAGATTTATGCTTTTTCTTTTCCATGCTGGTAGGGGTAATATTCATGAAATAAAAACTTAATTAAAAATAGCCCACATTGGGAAAAATGAATATTGATGATTGTAAGAATAACTTGAAGGAACGCCAGATAAACCCCTACTTGATTAAAAAATATAAAATAACTTACTTACACTTCAATAGGCTATGTTCATTAGTCAATACTACTGTGGCCTATGCAGCTTCAGAAGAGGAGACAATCCACTGTCCAGTGTTTACACCAGCAAGCAACTGACACAACTGTTGAAACTTAGAAGTTTGGTCCGACTATAGCAAGACATTAAGAATGGTCCCACGACCAAAGTTAACATGTCCAGTTTGATACCAGTGTAGTGTTACAAGTCGCAACCCTTTGAGTTTACCGATCATGGCTTATCACTTCAATATCTTTGACCTCATGATTCACGGTCAAAGGTACCGCTTCTCCTTTTCGGTGACCTCACGACCCTATGTACTGCTTGATATCCTTTCAAGTTGCCGACCATCTCAAATCACGAACTGTAACTTTATCTTTAAATTCACACACTCTTGCTGAAAACATGGATTTCCAACTATGTCCGACCCGGGTGAACCAGTCCCCCCCCCCCCCCCCCCCCTCCACTCCTTTTCACATCCATTTAACACTGCTTCGTTCCTTCATACACTGAGTGATTATTTGTATGTTTCTTTATTGCATTTTTATTTGGTATTGCTCTTTTTAAAAACAATTATATTTTATTAAGTTAGAATACAAATCTCAGGAAAGAAGTTGGAGATTTATTTATCTAATTAATTATAATCTTTAAGGGCCCTTCAGAGATTCACGGGCCCCTTCTTGGCTCTCCGGGCCCGGACCGATGTACCGGCTGAACCAAGACTACTGCTTGATATCCTTTGAAGTTGCCGACCATCTCAAATCAAGAATTGTAACTTTATCTTTAAATTCACACACTCTTGCTGAAAACATGGAATTTCGTTAATTATGCCCGACCCGGGCCCCCCTATTCCACATCCTTCCACTACCTCCCCTGCTTTGTTCCTTTTCATGCACTGCTTATTTGTGTCCTGTTCTCTTTTTTTCTTATTCCTTTTTATTACTAAAACAGTTGTCTGTGTTTGTTTCTTTATTGCATTTTTATTTGACATAGGGGGCCCACTTCATCAGGGGCCCACTTGCCATCGGGCAAGCTGACACCCTGGCCAGTCCGCCAGTGAATTTGACTAATTAGTTGATCCTGTGTTTTCCACGTATGTGTCTCTGGAATGCAGTAGAGTTTTTATTTACTGGACCGCAAAGCAATTTTAGAAAAAATCTTCCATAGTCGCCCCATCACTGCTGAGATTCCCTTTAGTGTGTGGGAAGCACTTACAAGATGAGATGCATGTTCATTATGTTGCTTTGTTTCTGTATTGATGGTGCTTCTTTGGATTGTTCTTGTGTCGGTGGTTGTATTGTCTGCTTGAGATTTGACATTTTTGTTTGTTACGATGTCTACAGACAGAAAGAAAGCGTGACTCATCTGCTTAATAAATCTTAATGTATGCTTCTTTTTGTTTACTTTTACATTGGGGAATACTGAATTAACATCACTTGCAGAATAGCTCAATTAATCTCAAGTATAGAATCTACATTTGTTGCATGTACTGTAAAATATTGTCAAAATGTTCCCTTCCACCTGCTTGAAGTTAGATTGGTAAACATGTGAGAGAGTCTTCATCTCTGCATGGAAAACAAAAATGTATAAAACATCATAGAGCACACCAGAATGACAGGGAGTGGGATAGCTTGATCTTGGTTTCGGACAATGCTCGGCACAACATCGAGGGCCGTCGGGCCTGTTCTGTGCTGTACTGTTCTATGTTCTATCTAGAGTGGCACGGTGACAGAGAGGTTAGCACTTCTGCCTCACAGCATCAGGGTCCCAGGTTCAATTCCAGCCTTGGGTGACTCTGTGGAATTTGCACTTTCTCCCTGTGTCTGCGTGGGTTTCCTCCAGGTGCTCTGGTTTCCTCCCTGAGTCCAAAGATGTACAGATTAGGTGACGTTAGATGGCGTTATGGGGATGAGGTGGAACGGGGACGTGGGCCTAGGTAGGGTGCTCCTTTGGAGGGTCGGTACAGACTCGACGGGCTGAATGGCCTCCTTCTGCACTATAGGGATTCTGTATTTAATAAAATTAAATTCTACAGAAGCTGGAAATGAAAAAAAAAGACAAAATGCTGGAAACATTAGGCAGGTCAGGTAGGGATTCTAAGGATTCTATGAATAATTGAACTTTCCTCCAGGCATTGGGAACCTAATATTGAGATCATGTCGGTCCTGAATCTCGCCTGTGGTCAAGTGTCTGCCGGCACAGCGTGACATGAGGCAGGCTTCTAATGAGCTGCCTCCACTTTCGCCAGGGGTTCCCATGACAGGAGGCCCAATGAGAGAGCCTTGCAGCAGTGGCTGGCTAGCAGCCACATCAGGAGAGTAGACGCCGCTGAGGCAGAAAGGCAAATACCAATGGTATCTAAAAATGGTGAAGGTCTGCTAAAAATGTAGAAGGAACGAAGGCCCACAGTTGTGAGGGCTGCATCGTCCATTCACGGTGGCAGTGAGAGGAGGCATGGTAACCCTTGTCCAGAGTGGGGGAGTGGTTCATCCCAAGGTGACCAACACCCCAGTATTCCCAAGATGGCCCTGTGTATGAAGCATTCATCCTGTGTCCCAGGTTGTTTGCATTTGGGATGTTGTTTGTCCCGTATTCTCAAATCATCAAATGTCGCACTTGAGCCATGCACCTCTCCCTCTCCTAATGCCTCACCCCATGCTACCACAAACTTGCCCCGTACTCGAGTGCCAAAATGTCCCTTCACTTATAGATCAGTCACCCTGATTCATCTGGATTCAGGATGATCTGAATTTCCCTTCAACCAACCCCTAAAGTAGCCTCCCTCCTTCATGATCAATTTCAGCCCATGTTCAAACCAATGGCCTTTTATCTGGACTGCAATATGTGAAAGATATAACAGTTTGTAAACAAGTGTAGAGCCAGGGAAAATCATTTGAGGTGTTGGGGATTAGGCGCGGATTAGGGGCGGTGAAAGATAAGAGCCAAGGGGAACTCTGTGAAATGGTGGAAGATAGGAGTGATGAAAGGACAAAAGGGATAATTGTGCAAGGCAAAAGGGTAGTGGGAATGGGACAGCTAAATAAACTAATCTGCAGTGATTATGATCTAAAGTTGGAAATTAATGATAATGTTGGAAGGTTTAAAATGTCCAATCAAAAGATGAGACATTAATGTTCCTTGTGTTTTAATTGAGTTTCATTGGAACGGTACAGGAGGCCATGGACAGAGAAGTTAGAAAGAGGGTGGAATGGAGAATTAAAATTGGCCAAGTAACCGTAAGTCAGGGTCATGCTTGTAAACAGAAAGGAGATGTTCAGCAAAGCAAACACCCACTCTCTCTCGAAAAGTACAGCACAGGGACAGGTCCTTCGGCCCTCCATGCTGCCCATCTAAACTAAAATCTTCTACACTTCTGGGGTCCGTATCCCTCTATTCCCATCCCATTCATGTATTTGTCAAGATGCCCCTTAAACATCACTATCGTAAGCATTATAAGTAGCTGAAGTTAAAACACTCACCATTATTCTTAGAATTCCCCCTATACCAAAAAGGGATGACATTCTAAATGGTGAACAGGGATTCTCACTCCCTGACTCCGATGCAGGCTCCAGTGGGTGCTATTCAGGCCAAACTATATTTTCAAGTTATCCCCCGGTATAACCCATACCTTCACCAAAGATTTTATCTACTTACCACTTAGTAGCATCGATGTCCTGGGTCCTGCATTGCTAAGTAAGTAAAGTAGACTGTAAGAAAAAAACACTTTTTCAGGTTAAGTAAGTTATTTTATTATATTTTTTTCTTTTAAAAGCTGCAAAAACTTTCTTTACAGAAAGGTAAAAGGATCTTGCTTCTGGATCCTACTGGTTGGTTGTAGGGACCTTCTGGCCCACCTTGACAATCAATCTTCTTTAAAGACTCGTCTTCTTGAGATGTGTTCGCTGTTTAAACTCTGTTGCTGTGTCTTGTCGATCCCATGTATTGAGCTATAAGAGCTGGCTCTGCTAGCTATCTCTCAGCTAACTCTGACTCCTGTTTAAATTCTAGTCTCCCTTAGATGTATAGCTGTTTAAGCTCGGCTGCTTGTCTTGTCTTTCCCATGACCGAGCTGTGAGAGCTGAATATGCTTCTCTCCTCTAATCTGATTTCTCCTCCCCTTCTCTACTGTTGCTGGTCTGCTTCTGCTCCCTGGGTTCATATTCTCTTTCTACCAATTATTAAGTTTTTAGAGCCTTATTGTAAATTAACTTATTTCACTTTGATTGTTAAAAAGTATCTTTGATTTAAACATTCTAATACAACTAAGTATTCATTTTGGGCATGACCTCGCCTCTCAGATCTGATTACATTGTCCTTTGTGATGTTCAAAGTTCTTTTGTTTTCAATAGAGGTGTTACTTTTAATTCTGTGATTTCGAATTGTTTAATTTTCCAATTGTCCCCAGCTCATAACTTTGCCTTTGATTTTGACTTTAAATTATGTTTCTTGTAGACAGGTCGTCTCCAATTTTCTTTAATTTACTTGAATTTCACACTTAGAATTGACATCAAATTCAACTGAATATCATCCATCCTTTCCAGCTGTTTACTTAGAGAGTTAATTTCAATGAAGGTGTCAAACCCTTGCTTTTAACTGTGTTCTAAAATTTCACTTGGTGACTTGAAAGGCCTGCCTGTTTTAAACATTCATCACTTAATTCAATTGAAACCTTGATCCATGCTTTTCCAGATGCTTCTTAAGATATTTACTTTCAATGAAGGTGTGAACCATTGTTTTTAGCTTAATACAAGAATCCTATGTGTTTGCTAAGCCTGCTTGAGAGAAAGAACTTGCATTTTATAATCCTGCTCTTTGCAACTGCTATTAACCCTTCATGGGATCTTTCCCTGTATCCTCTGATGTTTCTTTCAGACCAGATATTGCCAGACTTCCATGTTTCAAATGACAAATTTTTCTGTATTTTCAAGAACATAGCAACTATGTTGGAAGAATTAAAAGTCAATACTCATTTCAACAACAAGGATTTAAACAATTTCATTCACAGGATATGGGTGTTGCTAACAAAGCCTAAATTTGATGCCCATCCTTAATTGACCTTAACCGAATGGCTTGCTAGGTCATTTCAGAGGCAGGTTAGAGTGAACCATATTGATGGTGCACTAGAGTCATAGATTGGCCAGACCAAGTAAGGTTGGCAGATTTCCCTTCATTATAAGAAATGAACCATACTTTTTTTTATTAATGAAAATCCAGTTGCGAAATAGTCATCATTACTGATACTAGTGGTTTATTCCAAACTTATTTATTGACTGCATTCAAATTCCCTCCACTGCCTTGGTGAGCTTTGGACTTGTGTATCTTTGATCATTAGTCCCAGCCTCTGGATATTGATCCAGTAACAAATCCACTATGCCACTATTCCCTTGGGGTCCTGCACAGTGAAAAAGTAGGAGGTTAAATGGTCGGTGAGACATGTTCTCCGCTTTCATGCGAAGGTGCATGGGGAAGGGCATTGTTTGATGCAACAAGTGAATCAGGATGTCACAGAAGGGAAATAAAAACAGGATGGACTATTCAGCCCGTTGAGTCTTTTCTGCCATTTAAAAAACTCAACTGACCCCTTGAAATGCTGACAGAACAGGGTGGAAGGAAAGATATGTTTGGTGGTGATGGAGTAGAGCCCATAAAGGATGCTGGGAGGAGGTACAGTCAATCTAGCTGTGGGAGCCGATGGGACACCACCACCAAAAACCAAGCCATCATTTCACAGATCTTCACTGACCTCATCTCCTCTAGAGATCTTTCTCCCACAGCGTCTAATTTCATAATTAAATAACACTGTCCAGCCCGCTTCTGCTTCCTTCCCAAGATCCATAAACAGACCATCCTGGTAGATCTGTCATTATAGCCAGTTCCAGCCACATGGAACTTATTCCTTCCTATCTTGATGCTATTTTTTCTCATATTGTCTGATCTATTCTGACCTACATCTGCAACCCTCCTGCGACTATAACCATTTACAATTTCCTGGCTTTAACTGTCACCTCTTCACCATGCATGACTAATTAATTTATACCTCTATCGACCACCAAGGTGGTCTGGGGGCCTTCATTGCCCTACTCCTGCGGTGGCACAACCAGACCCCACTCATCACTTTTTTATTCCAATTGACTGAACTTTCTCTTACGTTGAAGAAACTTTTCTTTACCTCCACTTATTTGTTGCAAATAAAAAGTTTCACTGTGGAAGCCCATATGAGTCCTAACTATTCCATAGAATAAGTGGAATATTTTTTGTCACCTATCACCTGCCTCATCGCTTTGTCCTTCACTTTGATGACTGTGGCTCATCCTGAACTGGAAACATGCACCAACTTTGCTTCCAATTTCTATGCCTCCCTCCTTTGTATTCAGATGGTTCAACTCTGGTTTTACCCTCCCTGTTCAACTCTGACTTTTCCCTTCTCTTCTTTTATATCTTTATATGTCCATTTCTGGGGATAGACTGTCCACTTATAACTACTTTACACCCACTGACTCTCAGTTACCTTGATTTCACTTCCTCTAACATGCTTTCATAAGGGCTCTATTTCATTCACCACAATTTCTCTATCCCCATCATCTCTGTTTTAAGAATGTCACTTTCCACAAGAATGCTCCCAATATGTCTTCCTTTCTCCTCAATTGAGGATTCACCTCCAATTTTGTTGAGAGTCCTTGATAATGCCTGTTATAGTTCCTGCACTTCTGCTTTCACTCCTTCCCCTCCCTCGCAAAGTCACGCTAGGGTTCCCCTTGCCTCATCGTCCACCCTACCAGCTTCCAAATTCAATGGATTATCCTCCATCATTTCTTCCAGATCCAGTGAGTTAGAACCATCAAGCACATCTTTCCTTTACATCCCATTTAGCATTCTAAGTCTGGTCCACTGTTCCAACACCCCCAACACTTGCTTCATTCCACCAGCAACTTGCAAAAGTTCATTCAATCTTTCAGTTTGGAACATTGCATCCTTCCAGCCTCAACATTGAATTCAATAACTTAAGTTCAAAATTACTGCTCCCTCCTATGCTGCATCATATTACAGATCATCCCATTTGTTGTTACCTTTCCACACGTCCACCAACAACCTCAGTCCCATACCCCATTCTCCCTTCCCCCGGCTCGGATCTTAATTAGAAACTGCTAAAGCTCTAACTTCTTCCAGTTCTGATGAAAAGTTCCTGCCTTAAAATGTTAACCCTGTTGCTCTTCCTTCCAATACCGCCTGACCCGCTGAGAGCTTCCAGAAACTTTTGCTTTTATTTCAAGAAAGCATTTTGTTAATGTCAATGCATGCTCAAGTCTTCTTTTGCTCTATATAATATAGATATGCCGGACGCTAAGACTGTAAGCATTTTCAATGTTATCTTTTGATGCTTTAGGTATTGGAACCTGTCATGTGAGGATAGGGAATTTGGCTTAATACATTTAATATGTATTTCTGATTGATGTGGATAAAACATAATTTCATTTGATAATGATCCAATTAAAATGCAGAATTAATTACGATGCAAAATGGCATCCACAGCTGCTGTTATTAGGGCTGCTTTGGTATGATAGTCTCTGTACTTAAACATGAGACAGACAAGCCAGAATAACTCTTTCAGTGATTTACAGGACCACATATTTGTGCAATTAGTCACTAATTGCACCTAAAATGATAATGTAGAAAGGGCCTATTAGTTTCTGCAGATCACTATACAGTGCCAAATTCATCAACAAATTTTTGTGCTAATGTATTGCCGCAATGAATTCAAGAACTTTAAACAGCTGTGCATTATACTAATCTTTTAATTATTAGCATATTCAGTTGGCAAAAAGTTTTAATATTGTTTACTAAGACTTTTGAAGCCAAAGTACTTTGTTTTAAGTATAAAAGGGTTAAGTGATATTCCAAGTGTGAGACAAGTCAATGAGCATCAAATCTAGAATATAAAGATGATTTACCTAAAGCACAATGAAAACAGTCGTCAATCTATTTCTACAGAAGCAGAAGTCACGTATGAGAATATTACTCTTGATGGACAATTTTTGTTTACTCACTTGAAAAGTTTTATATGTAGCGTATTCAAAGTCACCATCATAAAGCAGTTCAAAGCTGTTATATTGACTTGCAAGCTTCTGCACTGGAAATCCGAAGTTGCTCAGGGCATGCTCCTTCGGCATTAAAAATGCAAAATAAGGGCAGCACGGTGGCCTAGTGGTTAGCACAACCGCCTCACAGCGCTGAGGTCCCAGGTTCGATCCCAGCTCTGGGTCACTGTCCGTGTGGAGTTTGCACATTCTCCCCGTGTCTGCGTGGGTTTCGCCCCCACAACCCAAAAATGTGCAGAGTAGGTGGATTGGCCATGCTAAATTGCCCCTTAATTGGAAAAAATAATTGGGTAATCTAAATTTATTTTTTTTTTTAATTTTTAAATGCAAAATAAAGATCTGATTCTGGCAGTGGAGATGTTCCCTGGAGGGCTTTTGGTTGTCCTGGGAGGGCAAAATTTCCGACCATCTGTTGATAGCCTGGATCACCACCTCCAAAGTTGAGTGTGAATTGTGCCCTCTCTCTCAATACCTTTTCTAGACATGTTATCCCTTTTGAGGATATTCCGCAGCCAGTGTATGCACCTGCCCTTTTAAAGTTGTTGGCTGCCTTTAAGTAAAAGCAGTAAAGTTTAATTGCCTCCTTCTGCTACCCCGACCCTGCTCAAAGAAAAATATAGTAAGTGACATAAGAAGCACAAGCTTCAGGCTTCACTCATGATAATGAGAGGGCACCATCTATTTTAAATAGTCCTTGCAACCAAGTGAGTAGTAGTCTGTGTGATGTGTTTGATATTGGGTTGTTATGAGTTAATTCTAATCATTTAATATGCTAATCGTATACTGTGTACAACATCACATGAAGTGATGCAACATCGCATGATTTGGTCCCTCATACAGCTTGGTAAAATACATAAGCCCGACCAGTTAGATGTGTTTTGATAAAGCTCCTGTTTTTTTATACATCTGGAGATTAGTTAAATATTTTATTCTAACAATACCGAGAATATTGTAATCAGATACGTGTAGCAAGCGTCAAGTTATGTCGGCACCCGCTCTCAGGCTCAATCGAATTTCTAGGTCAGAGTCTGACTCGCAGCTAAAGAATTAGCTGAAGTGCAAGATGGTCCTCAGTACTAATAAGATGAAGCACTGAGTAAGGTATCAAATCACTGCCTGTATCATAGTATGAGCTAATCATTTTAGGAGAATGGGGAGATTAGAGGAAATAAATTGCTTTTCATGAGTCACTTTATGTTGTTGGGAATAATGCAGTTGATGTGTTTGACAAAATAGCACATAATAAAATTGTTAGCAAAATTAAAGCCTGTGGGATCATGGTGCAGTGTATCATGTATATGAAGTTGACTAAGGTACAGAGCTGTGGTGGATAGGTGTTTTGCAGACTGGAAGGATGTGTTCGTTGGTGTGCCCAGCGACCAGTATAAGGGCCACTCTTTTTGAAATATGTAAACTATCTGAAATTGAGCATGGAATAATTTCAAAGTTTGCAGATGACATGAAACTTGGAAAGGTAGTAAACAACAGACACATACTTCAGGCGCACAATGGGGCTAGGCAATAAAAATTAAATGATACAAATTGAAAGGGGGCTGCAGGAACAGAGGGACCTGAGAAGAGGGTGATTTTCTCTTTAGATCAGGGAAGGTTAAAAAGAGATTTAGATGTTCAAAGTTGTGAATGGTTTGATAGAATATATAAGAAACACTGTATCCATGGAAGAAGCAGAACCAGAAGACACCAGTTTTAAAAGATGAGTGATGAACCAAAGGCAACAAGAGGAAAACAGGAAAATAAAGCCGATTTCAATAGGATCAGATATGATTTGGCCAGAATGGACTGGGAGCAGACACTTTTAGGTAAATCTGTGACAGAAAAGTGGGACGCATTCAAGAAGAAAATAGGAGAGTGTAGGGCCAGGATGTTCCAATCAAGAAAAAGGGTGGGACAGGGCATCATGGCGGTGCAGTGGTTAGCACTGCTGCCTCACGGCGCCAAGGTCCCAGGTTCGATCCCGGCTCTGGGTCTCTGTCCGTGTGGAGTTTGCCCATTCTCCCCGTGTTTGCATGGGTTTCACCCCCACAACCACAGATATGCAGGTTAGGTGGATTGGCCGCGCTAAATTGCCCCTTCATTGGAAAAAATGAACTGGGCACTCTACATTTTTTTTAAAGTGTGGGACCAATAAATCGAGTGAACCTTGGATATCGAGGGATATACAGCATTGGATCAGGAGGAAAAGGGAAGCCTATTGCGGATATTGAGGGCTCAAATCCGCAGAAGCCCTATAAGTGTATAGAGGCAAGAGGGAACTTCAAAATGGAAATTTGGAGAACAGAAAAGGGTGAAAGAAGAATACAGGCAAGTAAACCAAAGGAAAATCCTAAATTGTTTTACATGTACATTAAAAGTAAAAGGATAGCTAGGGATAGAGTGACCCCCTTTAAGGACCACAGTGGTAATTTATGTGTGGACCAGAGGAGATAGCTAGGGTGCTAAATTAATACTTTGTGTCAGTGTTCACCCATGAGATGGACAATGTGTATGTAGAAATCAGGGAGAAGGACTGTAATAAAATTAAAAAGATTGTCATAGACAGAGAGGAGGTTGTGAGTGGTCCGGCAGGCTTAAAAGTAGACAAATCTCCAGGGCCAGGAGAAATGTATCATAGGCTGTTGAGTGAGGCAAGGGAGGAAATAGCAGCGGCGTAGGCAATAATTTTCACTTCCTCTCTGGCCACAGAGAGGTGCTGGAGGACTGGAGGATAGCCAATGTGGTACCATCATTCAAGAAGGGAGGAAGGGATAAACCAGGAAACTACAAGTCAGTCAGTCTAACCTCAGTGGTGGGGAAACAATTGGAAGCAATTCTGAGAGGCAGAATTAATCTGCATTTGGAGAGGCAGGGATGAATCAAGTACAGTCAGCATGCTTTTTTCGAAGAGGCGACCAGTTGTGAAGATGAGGGAAATGCATTTAACGGAGTCCACTTGGACTTCAGCAATGATTTTGAAAAGGACTCACATGGGAGACTGATAGCGAAGGTAAGAACCCATGGAATCCAAAGAAATTTGACAAATTGGATCCAAAATTGGCTGAGTGGCAGGAAGCAGAAGGTGATGGTCAAGGGGTGTTTTTCTGACTGCAAGCCTATGTCCAGTGAGGTCCTGCATTGGGGCCCTTGCTGTTTGTAGTTCATATAAAAGATTTAGATACGAACCTCGGAGGGTTGATCAGTAAGTTTGTGGATGATACAAAAATTGGTGGGGTAGTAAATAGTGAGGAGGATAGCCTTCGATGACAGCAGGATATTGATGAGATGGTCAGATGGGCTGATCAGTGGCAAATGGAATTCAATCCTGATAAGTGTAAGGTGATGCACGTGGGCAGGACAAACAAGGCAAGGGAATTCATGATAACTGGCAGGACTCTGGGAAGCACTGAGGTGCAGAGGGACCTTGATGTGCATGTACACCCGAAGGTAGCAGAGAGATAGATTCCGCCGTTAAGAAGGCATGTGGTATACTTGCCTTTATTAGCCAAGGGATATAGTTTAAGAGCAGGGAGGTTATACTGTTCCCGTATAAAACATTGGTTGGCCACAGTTCGGGTATTGTGTGCAGTTCTGGAATCCACATTATAGGCGGGATGTGATAGCACTGGAAAGGGTGCAGAAGAGATTTACCAGGATGTTGCCAAGGCTGGAGAGTTTTAATAATAATCTTTATTATTGTCACAAGTAGGCTTATATTAATACTGCAATGAAGTTACTGTGAAAATGCCTGAGTCATCACACTCCAGCACCTGTTCGGGTACAGGGAGAGAGAACTCAGAATGTCCAAATTACCTAACAGCACGTCTTTTGGGACTTGTGGGAGGAAACCGGAGCAAACCCACGCAGACACGGGGACAGCATGCAGACTCCCTGCAGACAGTGACCCAAGCTGGGAATCGAACCTGGGTCCCTGGCGCTGGTGCTAACCACTGTGCTACTGTGAAAACACTTTTTTATTATCAGCTGTAGGAAAAGGTTAACTGTAGTGACGTGGATTGTTTTCCTTGGAACAGAGGAAACTGAAGGGGGACATGATTGAGATGTAGAAAGTTATGAGAGGAACAGATAGAGTAGACAGGAACAAATGTTTTCCCTTGGTAGAGGGATCAATGGCCAGGGCATAGATTTAAGGTAAAGGGCAGGAGGTTTAGAGGGGTTGTGAAGAAAAACATTTTTCCCAGAAAGTGGTGGGTGTTTGGAACTCGCTGCCTGAAAGGGTGGTGGTGACAGAGACCCTCATAACAGTTTGAAAGTATTTAGATGTGCATTTGCGATCCCGGGGCATACAAGGCTATGGGCCAAGTGCTGGAAAATGGGATTGGGATAGTTGGGTTGTTTTTGACCGGCGCAGATGCGATGGGCCAAAAGGCCTTTTCTGAGCTGTATGATTCTATGATTCTAAAAGCAAAAAACTGCAGATTGTGGAATGTTAAGTTCTGAAGAAGAGTCATACAGACTCGAAATGCTAACTAGTTTCTGTCCCTACGGAAGATTCCAGACCTGCTGAGATTTTCCATCATTTTCAGTTGTTTGTGATCTGGAATTGACTGCATGTAAGGCTGATGAAATGAATGAAAATCGCTTATTGTCACAAGTAGGCTTCAAATGAAGTTACTGTGAAAAGCCCCTAGTCACCAAATTCCGGCACCTGTTCGGGGAGGCTGGTACGGGAATTGAACTGCTGGCCTGCCTTGGTCTGCTTTAAAAGCCAGCTCTTTAGCCCTGTGCTAAATTCAGTGGTAACTTTTAAAGGACAAATAAGTACCTGAAGAAAAATAATACAGGGCAATGAGAAAACAGCAGGGGCTGGAAATCATCAAATAGTTTTCCTGAAGAGCCATGTGCATACCCTCCTACTGTGCTGTTTCATTCTATAATTCCAAGCTATCAACCTTTTACTTGTTTCACTGTTTCTTAGCTTCCCCTTAAATGCATCTACGCTATTCGCTACAACTAACTTTTTCCTGCGCAGCTGATAATAAAAACCTGTTTTCACTGCTACCACTGTGCATGTATCAAAAATATCATTTGATGCATACAGTATATGTTGCCTCTGTGAAAATAGCCTTGCATCTCATCAATTAAAATCTTTCCCTTCCTCTCTGAATCCTATACACTTTGCTCCAACTTATTGTAAGGTGATAAAAATAAGACTTGTGTCATGGACAAAATATGCGTTTTCTTGCTGTCCACAATCAATGTGCTTTGTATGTGAGGTGTGGGTATTTTCTTACCCTCAAAGTAATTGTTCCCATTTAAATAATTTAAACAGCATGCTTTTTGAGAGTTTAAAAATAAATAAGGGTATTTATTATCCCACACGTTTGCTGGAGGTATAAAAAGGTGACAACTCACTCACTCAGCTCACCCACTTTATCACTCACACAAAGATTAGGTAGGGATGAAGGAAAAAAACAGCACAATTACAAAGTATAATTGTCTCTGTTTCTCTTTCCTGTCAGGCCGATTATTTCTTAGATGATTTGATGCTTTTAGTTGAAATGAAGGACTTGTAAGCAGAGAGATCACAGTAAGAGGTAAAGTGAGAGTTACTTGATACCAAAGCAGCATTTGACTGAGTTGGCATCAAGGAGCGCTCGCAAAATTAGAGTCAATGGTAATTGGATTCCACTGGCTGGAGTCACACTAAGCACAGAGGAGGATAGTTGTGGTTGTTAGAGGTCAGTCATCTCAGGCATAGGATTTCTTCAAGGTAGTGTCCTAGGTCCAACCACCTCAGCTGCTTCATTAATGACCTTCCTGTTTGGAGGATGTTTGATACAGCATGGTATGTCTTAAATAAGTTTCCATAGTCTTCTGTAAGTTACCTATAAACTACTAGAACTATTTACACCTATACAGTAAAGAGTACAAACTTAAAGCTGTCTTCATTCTGGTTTAGCTCACTGGGCTAAATCATTGGCTTTTAAAGCAGACCAAGCAGGCCAGCAGCACGGTTCGATTCCCTTTACCAGCCTCCCCGGACAGGCGCCGGAATGTGGCGACTAGGGGCTTTTCACAGTAACTTCATTGAAGCCTACTCGTGACAATAAGTGATTTTCATTTCTTTCATTTCATTCTTCGATAAATACACGTATGTCTACTCAACATCATACTGGGCCTGGGCCGTATGTCTTCTTACACTGCTGTGTGGGTGGTAATGTACTCAATCCCACATGAACCCTATTGTGGCTGGCCCTTGTACTACACTTCCCTCCATCATCAAGCCAGAAGTGGGATGTTCGCTGATGATCGCACAATGTTCAGCATCATTTGCGACTTCTCGGATATTGAAGCCATCCACATCCATATGCAGCATGACCCAAAGAACATTCACACTTTCGAACATGCAAGAATCCAAATTAAGAGCAGGAGTAGGCCATTCAGCTCCTCAAGCCTGCTGCACCATTAAATAAGAGTATGGCAGATCTGTTTGTAACCTCAATTCCAGTTTAGGCTGGTAAGTGGCAAGTAACATTTAAAAAGTGTCAGGCAATGGCCATCCACAACAAGAGAGACTCTGACTTTCACCCCTTGACATCCAATGATGTTACCATCACAGAATCTCCCTCTATCAACATCTGGTTATTATTATTGAACAGAAACCTAACCAGACTAGGCATATATCCACTGTCACTGCAGGTACAGGCCAGAGACTAGGGGCGCGATTCTCCGCCCCCCACGCCGGGTGGGAGAATAGCGGGAGGGCCTCCTGACATTTTTCACGCCCTCCCGCTATTCTCCCCTCCCTACGCCCGACCCACGCCACGAATCGCCGCTCGCCGTTTTTAACGGCGAGCGGCGATTGTCCAAGGCCGATGGGCCGAGCGGCCGGGCCTTCACGCCCGTTTCAACACGGCAGCAAACACACCTGCTCGCTGCCGTCGTGAAACGGGCGGCAGATGCCTGTTTGGGGCATCTGGGGGCCCGATTGGCACGGCAGTACCACGGCCGTGCCAAGGGGGCCGTGTGTCCGTAACGGACGCACTCTTTTCCGTCCGGCGCCCGCAAGATCAAGCCGCGATGTCTTGCGGGACGGCTGAGGGAAAAGACGCCAACTGCACATGCGCGGGTTGGCATTGTCCAACCTGCGCATGCGCGGCTGACGTCATCGGCCGTGTCAGCCAGCGTGACGCTTGACGTGCGGCCTTGACAACCGCCGTCAAGGCCGCACCGCCTTGACGCACGGGGTCGCGCTCCTAGCCCCGCCCGGGTGGGAGAATCGGCCCCGGAAGTGGGCGTCAAGGCTGCCGTGGGTCACGGCCTGTCCCACGGCAGCCTTTACGATTCTCCGCATTTGCGGAGAATCTCGTCCTAGGAGTTTTGCAGTGAGTAACTCACCTCCTGATTCCCCAAAGCCTTTCCATCATGTACAAGGCACAAGTCAGGAATGGGATGGAATACTCCCCACACATCTAGATGAGTGCAGCTACAAAAGCACTCAAGAAGCTTGACACCATCCAGGACCCAGCAGCTCACTTGATTGACACCCCATTCACCACTGATGTACAGTAGCAGGAATATGTGCCATCTACAAGGTGCACTGCAGCAGCAACTCACCAAAGCTCTAACATCACCTTCCAAACCCATAACGTCTACCATCTAGATGGACATGGGCGACAGAAGAATGGGAACATCACCACCTGCAATTTCCCTTCCAAGTCCTACACCATCTTGACTGGGAACTATATTTCAGTTCCTTCACTGTCATTAGGTCAACTTCCTGGAACATCCTCTCTAACAGAACTATGGGTGCATCTATACCACCTGGCCTACAGTGGTTCAATAAGGTGGCTCACCACCACCTTCTCAAGGCCAAATAAGAATAGGCAATAAATGCTGACCTGGCCAATAATGCATGCACCCAATGAAAGAATAAAAAGAAAAGCTGTGAGGTTTCTCGTCATTGAATTTCCAGAAGATTGATTCTCAGGTGAACTTGAAGTTGGAAGTGGTTGAGGAGAGTCCTTTTCCCTTTTTCAAAGTGTTGTTTTTTATTACCTAAGCTGCTTGCAACTCACTCGATGTCTTTGCTGGTGGGCTCCGATGGAACTCTGTCCCTGCAGGCAGCTTTTGCTGTTTAAAAACAGATAAAAAAACATGGCTGTGCTCTTCATGTGAACTATTCAAGTTCAAAGTTGCTTTGTCCAAAGAAAGGTGGAATGTTGATTACACTTGCTATGTTGTCATTTGACTGAGGGAGGCCATCACAATATATTGAAAGTCACATGATTTTCAGTGGCCATTTTAATAGATGATCAATAGGAGTTTGCACATTCTCCCTATATCGGTATGGGTATCTACTGGGTGCTCCGCTTTCCTCCCACAGTCCATGTACAGGTTAGGTGGATTGGCCTTGATCAAATCGCAGGGTTACGGAAATAGGGCAGGGATGTGAGTCTAAGTAGAGTGCTCTTTCGGAGCTGTGGTGCAGACTCAATGGGCCGAATGACCTCCTTTTGCACTGTAAAGATTCTATGGATTCTATGATGTCCCAAGTTTTCCGCATATCATCTGTAAATTCAGTATATACTGGAGCACCTGGCACCTGTAATATTATTTTCCACTGTTCTATGATGCGCATACAAACAACAACATCTCATTGAAATCATTCACAACTGGGCCACATCACATATTGGATTTGAATCTCAGACCAAATAGTGAACTTGTGCAATGGTAAATTCTCAATTTTAAAAAAAATAGCATTAAGTAATTGCTAAATCAACTGAGCTTATGATGTGAACAAGATATGCAAAGTGGTTTGATGGATTATGGAAAAATATTCATCTGTGAGACAAATTTTGTATGTGACTGTAACAAAGATGAACCAACCTGTAGCCTTTGACATAGTTGACAACACTGGCGTCCTCCTACACCTCTCCATTGTCATCCAGCTGGATGGAACTGCATTCAATTGGTTCCATTCTTAACAATCCAGTCACAGTCAGAGAATCACCTGCATTAGCGTCACCTCTTGTTCCCATGTCACAAACACTCGTGTCCCATAAGGACCTATCCTTGGGCCCTCCTATTTTTCATCTACATGCTGCCCTTCGGCTAGGCATCATCCGAAAACACAGTATCAGTTTCCACCTCTACATTGCTGACACCTAGCTGTACATCACTGCCACCTTTCCCTATTCTTCCATGGCCTCTAAATTGTCTGACATCCAGTATTCAATAAGCAGTAATTTCCTCAAATAGTGGGAAGACCATAGCCATCATTTTCAGTCTCCCTACATCCAATCCGTAGCCAATGACTCCACCCTTTCCCTGCCAACTGACTTTGTTGTTACATTTGACCCTGAAATGAGCTTCTGACAATGTATCTGTGCCATCAGCACAGCTGCCAATTTCCACTTCCATAATTCACATGGCTCTGCTCCTGCCTCAGGCCATTAACTGCTGAAAACCTCATTTAGACCTTTGTTACCTAGAACATAGAACAGTACAGCACAGAACAGGCCCTTCGGCCCTCAATGTTGTGCCGAGCCATGATCACCCTACTCAAACCCACGTATCCACCCTATACCCTTAACCCAACAACCCCCCCTTAACCTTACTTTTTAGGACACTACGGGTAATTTAGCATGGCCAATCCACCTAACCCGCACATCTTTGGACTGTGGGAGGAAACCGGAGCACCCGGAGGAAACCCACGCACACAGGGGGAGGACGTGCAGACTCCACACAGACAGTGACCCAGCCGGGAATCGAACCTGGGACCCTGGAGCTGTGAAGCATTGATGCATTGAAGCATTGATGCTAACCACCATGCTACCCTGCTGCCCCAGGTGTACTAATCCAAAGCACTCCTGTAATTCATTTACATTCTGTAAAGTTCAGGTCTATTCAAAGCTCTACCTGTGTCCTAACTCACATCAAATCCCGTTCCCTCTCACCCCTGTGCATACTAACCAACATTGGTTTACACTTAAACAATATCTTGATTTTAACATTTCTCACTCTTGCAACCAAATCCCTCTAAGGGCTCACCCCTCCCTATCGCTATCATCTCCTCCAGCCCCACAACCCTCTTGAGATATCTATGCTCCTCTAAATTTGTCCTTTTGAGGACCCACAAAGTTAACCACTCTATCGCTGGTAGCTGTGTTTTTAGTTGTCAAAGCCTAAATTCGGGAATTTCATTCCCGAACCTCTGTACATCTCTTATCCCTTTTCCTTCATGAATACACTCCTTTAAAACTAAATCTTTGACCAAGGGAAGAATTTTACAGCCCCTTGCTGTCGAGTTTGTAGGCGGTGGGTCTCGTAAAATTCCCCAGTGGCCTCCTCACCATGCACCCGCACCTTGTTCGAAGCTTTACAGGGTGGGGAGAAGACCGGTGAGATTTAGGATGGCCCGTCTGCCCTTGTTGAAATTGAGGCCCATCTAAGACCTGCATTCTGCCCAGCACCAGTTTTGAGCCCAGTGGAAGGAGATGGGAGCTCACCCTGCTTTGCATGGGAACGTTTCCATCACTGACATCCTTTCCTGATTAGGTATTCCTCCCCTCTCCCAAAGGTCTGTCCCCATCAGGTGCAACCTCCCTTCCTGGCATTGCCAGCAGGACCCGCACTGCCCAGGCCTCTCCTCTCTTCCCTGCCACAAAACCCTGCACCAACCCTGGTCCTGTGGGTTGCACCACTGAGACTGGTGGGATGGATTGCCAACCTAACAATGGCCACTGCCCCTGGTCACGCTGCTGGCACTGCAGAGCAATCAGATTGACCGCCAGATCTCTTAGGTGTGTCTTGCTCCTCAGTGAACCCTATGGAGTGTTAAATGGCTGTGGGTTTGCCGTGAGTGGCCGGCCCGCATTTGCTTTTCATGGTGCTGGGCTGGAAAATCCCAATGCCTGACAAATCCTGTCCCAAGCTTGTGGCCATCTGCTCTATTACGATAATCTGGGCTAGTGCATTGTCAATTCCAGCCCCATGTGTGACAGAGTCCTAACAGAAGTGAATGAACCAATAATTCTTATAAAAATACCCAAAGTCTTTGGCCCTTGACTGGCCAGAAATTACAGTCACCTGGTTTGTAAGTTTAAACACAACTACTGTTTATTTATAACAAGAACTAAACTACAATAAGATATGCAGTAAATACAACTGGTAGCTATCATTTAACTCCTGACTTCCATTTTAACTGCCTCCACCCTCTACCCACATACAAGGGACAGACAAACAAAGGAGGGGAAGGGGTTAAAACAATAAGGATGAAAGTCAAAATATAAGAGTCTTTGCTTCAGATGGTGGTATTTTTCAGCAGCTTTGTTTCGATCCTGGCCTTCAGTTTAAGACATTTTACTGTCGATTTATTCAGGTACATGTATTCGAGACTGCAGCACTCACAACATTTAGCAGCTTTCTGGAGAGAGTTATATTGCTCACAGCATTTCCTGGTGAGGCACCTTATTTCACATCAAACGTTGCTTTCAGTTCATGGTTAGCCTTCAGGCCTCTGTAGTTCCAGGTGAATGCACAGGCTTTCTGGAGAGTGAGTCAGACTACCCAGCGGCTTTCTGGAGAGAGTTAGCTGGATCTTTCTGAAGAGAGTTAGTTGGATTTCTTCACCCAGCTGCCAGAATCAAAACTGAAAACAAACTCAAAACTTGGAACTCTTTTATAAAAAATCCCAGTGGAATAGGATCCAATCACCACCTTTAACTGGGCAGAGCACAGCCATTTGGGCCAATTCACTGCCACCAGCCAAATCAATCAAACCGAGTCCCAACCCACCTCTCTGACACTAATGCTGACCAGTCTGCAGCTTCTACATTAAATCAGCACAGCAATTTAGATTCTTCCTGCGTGAATTAAAAATACAGGCAACTTATACAGGCTGCTTGCCTTAAAGTGAGATATCCATTAATCATCCATGGATTCAAAAATGTAACGGCAAAAATAAAAGAAAGGGGAAATAAGGGAATAAACAGGAAGAACCCTTACAGCTCTGATAGCTCCTTAGGTGACTCAGTTAAATTGTGATCGATAACACGCCTGTGGAAATGTCTTTGGACATTTGACTGCATTAAAGGTGTTTTATTGTCATTGTGAGTTCAGAATTAATGGACCCAATTTCACTCAGGGTTTTTTTGGATCAACTAACAAATTCTGCTTTATTGTGTAGCCTCAAAACCTTCTGAACGTTATATTTTGTGCAGTCTCATTTTTGCTATCTCTCAGATGAAAGAATTTACTGTTGGAAAAGTATTATTTGTCTTCCTGCTAATGCTTTTGGGGTTGATAGTGTTCACATTAAAATATTATTTAATTGTCTGTTATTTACAGTAACCAGCCAGTTTCTTTCCTCTCTGCTTCATTTCATTGAACCAAAGAACTAAAGCAACTCAATTTCACATTTGGTGAACAGTGGATTCTCATATGTCTGTACACTGCCATCTATTGTCTTTAATCTGTTGCTTCTTTTTCAGTGAAGTGCTTCTATGAAACAAACTCCTTTGAGAAAACATTTGGTGATCAAATAAGCACTGCTCCTTTAGAAATTTCACACAAATTGTTTTTACAGACAATATAATAATCGCTTATTGTCAGAAGTAGGCTTCAATGAAGTTACTGTGAAAAGCACCGAGTCGCCACATTCCGGCACCTGTTTCGGGGAGGCCGGTACGGGAATTGAACCCGCGCTGATGCCATTGTTCTGCACTACATGCCAGCTGTTTAGCCCACTGTGCTAAACCAGCCTCATGCTTTTTTTTTTTAGTTGGGTCTACCGAGAAATGTTTTATATCAACGGCCAGGTCCTAGCAGTCGGAGGCTGAAGTAGGAGCTTGCCTTGCTGACTGCAGTGTGGATTCATTGGCAAAGTGAGTAGGAATGCGGAGTGGCAAGTGCAACTGCATCAAAGCCATGCATCTCCTTCTATGTCCCAAGCTGAAGACATGTTCTTTGAGGTCAGCTCTTCAGCTTTATTTCCCCCCTTATTCTTTCATTCACTTGGGCATCACTGGCTCAGCTCACATTTATTAACCATCCCTAATTTCCTTTTGAGAAGGCGGTGAGCCACTTTCCTGAACCACTGCAGTCCATTTGGTATATGGGTTGTTAGGAAGGGAATTCCAAGATTTTGACCCAGCGATAGTGAAGGAACAGAGATATATTTCCAAGTCAGGATGGTGTATGACTTGGAGCTGAACCTACATGTGTTCATGTTCCCATGTGTCTGCTGCCCTTGTCCTAGGTGGTATGATCGAGAGATTGGAAGGTGCTGTTGAAGGAGCCTTGGTGAGCTGCTACAGTGCATCTTGTGGATGGCACAAATTGGTGCTACGGAGTGTCGGTGTGGAAAGAGTGAATGTTGAAGGTGATAGATGGAGTTCCAATCAAGAGGGCTGCTTTGTGTCAGATGGCATTGAGCTTCTTGAGATTTGTTGGTGCTGCATCATCCAAGCAAATTGAGAATATCCCCTCACGCTCCTTTTTAAAACAAAAATTCCAAATGAGGGCCAATTTAGCGTGGCCAATCCACCTGCGCCACATATGCCCAGGCCATGGGGTGAAACCCATGTAGACACAGGGAGAACACGCAAACTCGCCACGGACAACAACCCGACGCCAGGAACAAACACGGATCCTCGACGCTACAAAGCAGCAACGTCGACCACGATGCCACCCCTATCCCATCACACTCCTGACTTGTGTCTTGTAGATGGTGGACAGGCTTTGGGGAGTCATGAGGTTAATTATTCAGACCTTCTCATATAGCCACAATATTTATATGACTGGTTCAGGTCATTTTCTAGTCGAAGGTAACCAACATCGATTTCGATGGTGTTAATAGCTTGAGCTGGTTTAGCTCACTCAGCTAAATCGCTGGCTTTTAAAGCAGACCAAGCAGGCCAGCAGCACGGTCCGATTCCCGTACCAGCCTCCCCGGACAGGCGCCGGAATGTGGCGACTAGGGGCTTTTCACAGTAACTTAATTGAAGCCTACTCGTGACAATAAGCAATTTTCATTTCATTTCATAACATAAAATATTTTAAGTGTTTAAAATCCTGGCCAGTGATCACTCCCATAGTCAGGCGCTGTATATCTCCTACAAACAAGATTTTGCTCTGAATATTCACTACTTGGCTATATGATAACATAGCACAGAGGTGACCTGCTAATGGTGTTGCCAGCTCCGGCTGGCCATATTCCGGCAAACGTCAGTGTACGTGACATCATAGAATCTCAGTGGCAAGGCGCAAGCTGGTGAGCCCATGGGAGGAACCACAAAGTCCACAGACACTGGACGCTGACAAACAGCTATCTCATGTTCAACTATCTGGCGGACAGTGGCCCTGGTCTTCTCCCTGCTGATGGTCACATTAACAGACTGACACATTCCGTCCCTGCAACCATGGCCTTGGGTAGCAAATTTCAGCAAAACAAGTGTCCAAAACTTCCTGCAGAAGTACCAATTCCTCTGCCAGCTCACACTGTACTCAGCTAAGTGCCAGCAGGAAAAAAGCAGGCAGGGCAACGAGCAGCGATGTCCATGAGCTCTGTTTATGTGCGTGACGATGAAAAAATATGCCTGTTTACGGGGAGGGGGGCGGGGTGCTTTTTAGCCTTTATGTGAAATGCTGGTCAGCGAAATGGAGTTTGTGGCTGCCGGGACGAGAGTCGACTGTTTAATGGGGATACTATCACTTTAAGATCTCCTGAACTGAATTTAGTAGCTGTCTGGAGAATAGGATTGATTCTAGGAATCTCCTGGTCAGTCTGGGAGTGGTGCCAACCCTACCTTATATATGAGTTGTGTGCTGTGATCCTTACATTTCAGTCTTCTGAAAGACAGTCTGATTCACAATTTAAGAAGTCAAAGCTGAATACAAAACCAAACAGATTTATTTCATAAAGGTTAACTGAAAAAAGATTTGAGGTAAAATCCACCACACTTTGAGTTGTCTGGCATCCATCTCATGACAAATAAAACATGCCTTAAAGGCCCTCTGAGCAGGCTGAAATATTCATTTATCTTGCACATTTGTTTCGCTGAAATTTGCTGCTTTGACCTATACACCTCTCCCTGCCTGGATATTTTCCAATTAAACTAGCGACTGTCTCAAATAATAGTGATGTGTTCTATCATACCTGGAGAGACCATGGGATGACTCATATAGTTGCATCAAACTAGTTTATTTATACTACGTATTGGGTGGGCATTTTCAAAGTGGGAGTCACAACCCGCGAATAGGTCGCGTGCGGGTGTCGGGAGGGTCGCGGAGCCGTCCATCACGGCATTCCCGATCGCAGGAATTCACGCACAACAGCCGCAGCAGCCGGCTTTAAACAATGCCGGCTGCAAGCGGCTTTAAAATGGTGACCGCAACCAGCTAAAAAATGCGGGCGCACTGCACATGCATGCCCGTTCATCAGTGCTCATGCAGCCCTGGAATGTTGGGACCTGAACCCGGGGTCATAGTGCTATAGCGGCATTATGGCGGCTGACTGCGTGGTGATCACCGATGATGAACAAGTGCTGTGACCTTGATCTGTTTTGCATCCCTAAACATTACTCAAATGATCTGGAGAGAGTATATATTCCTCAAGGTTTAATCATGAACAGAACTGAATGTTTGGCAAGGGATATAATGAAAGTCATGGGAAATCATCACATCTCACCCTCTGTGTACTGAAGGGTGGCTATACGTTTTTTGCTGACCTTTTAGACTAAATTGAAGCATTGAATCGAAATTGTGACCAGCCAATTCCAATGACAGTGGACTTCATCCACTTGAAGAGCTACTGTAATGATCAGTCAACAGGGGAGCTACTCAGTGTTTACAAACTGAGGTACAAAATCCACACTTTCCTCCTCGAGAAATTGTCCTCTCTGGCTGATTCGTTTACTGCTGAAACTTGGATGCTAACTATGTCTTACCTCTCCTCCTGTGTACTTGATTGGAGTGAGATCATGAGGACCAAGCAGGCTCACCTCTCGCATTAAAGGTAAGAGAAAATGGTGAGTCACGAAGGCCAGCGGTGTGAGTCACGAAGGTCGGGCGCCGTGGGTCCCGAAGGTTGGCCGGTTGGTAAAAATGGATTCCCGGAAAAAAGTTTGAGAAACACTGGGCTGCTGAGTAGTATTGCAATCGCAGTTGATGGTATAATTGGATAGGAAGATCCCAGAATGGAATCCTGACTCAAAAGACCGTGGGCTGGATTCTCCATCTAGTGATTCCAAAATCACGAAATGTGATTGGCCAGAGAATCGTGCGTGAGCTAAAAATCGTGGCCAAAGCCAGATGGAATGCCATGCTCCGGTGCCTCGACCACAGTATCAATGTATTCTACTTCGCACGTACAGTAAATGTCATTGGTATATTATTAAGGGGGGGGTACCAAGGGGATGGGCTGCGGGGTTGGGGAACCCCCCCCCCCCCCCCCCCGCCCCCACCACGACCGGGGTGTCCAGGCACGGAATGCCATTGCCGCGGCCTGCAAGACAGGCACCTAGATGTGAACCCTTCTGATGACTCACTGTGGCCTGTGGATGTGCAGAGTGACACCAGCCATGTGGGTGACCTACTCCACCACCCCCGCACTCCAACCGTCCCTCTACTCAACCCCTCCCCCCCAACAACCGTTTTGACTTCTCACTAGCGAGCTCCCTTACAGTTTTGTGACTTGAAATGTTCTGGACACAACTCCTCTTTGGTCCTTCAGGCTCCCTGGAAATGCCTCTTCAATTCTCTAGCTTCATTAAGTAGCTGTCTTTTAGATTTCTGGTACTGGCTTTCTTAACCATTACTCCATTGTACAACTTTACTTCCAGCAAAGCTGAGAGAGAGGTTTCCTCTCTAGGTGTCTGTCTCCAACTGCTATAGCTTCCAAGTAAAGCTAAAGAACAAAGTGTTGTTTTCGGTCTCTTGTACTTTATGAAGTAACTTACCAAACACTTTGATATGTCCAAACCGGGATCCCTTTATTGTGCCTCATGTGGTAAGATAGCAATATAATATAGAGCATGTTATCATCTTCCCATCTTGCTATTCCTCTGGAACATACATCTAGCACTGACCAATTACATGTACATCTTATTACCCTCTCAATCTTCTTCTGGAGATGACTGGATGTGTCTCCCTTAATATTTGGGTCCCAGGTCACATAACCTTGGTCTGGAGACGGCATGGTGTGTCTGTATCACCACCTGCTGAATGGAGGTCGCACACCATCGAACTAAGATATAACCTATAGGCATATCACCACAGAAAATAAAGTGTTTTTCTCTTGCAAGGGCTTCCAGTTGCCAAGTAACTATATTTACTCTTCTTGCCGCAGCTCCACTCATCACAGTTGAAACTTAACCAACCCCACCCCCACATACGCACACACACACACACAAACACCTTTGTTCAGCATGAAGCTAACCTTCCAGGCAAAGAAACATGAAATTAAACCCACCTAAAACTTGTAATGGACAATTTTAATACTTAATATTGAATAACTGCTTAATAGTGTGATTAACCAAAGCTGCAGGCATTTGGTTGTGTGTGTGTGTGTGCAAGGTTAGAGAGAGGAACTACAAAACTGATATGCCAGCTGTATGAAGGACGAGATAGTAAAGCCAGGAGAAAAACAACTCCTTATATGGAATGGAGAAATACTAGTAAGAAGCAAAGCCAGCCATTGTCTACATGAATGCCTGTGTTTAACCTGCTTATCTTTTGAATGTATAAAGAATGAAGGTTGCTGTGCTCGGGGCGCCTTCCTCTCTCTCCTGTGGTTATATGAATGCGGCCTCTGCAGAGTAAGAAATAAACGACTTGCTCATATCCATGACTGATTGTTTCTGAGTTTTCCTTTTTCCCACCACAAACTATACCTTATCTCTTATGTTGATAATACAAATATAAAGCAGTGGTTCCCAACCTTTTCCTTTCTGTGGACCATAGATCATCATCAAAAGCTTTTGCGGACAACAACGAGGCAAGCTGTTTTAAACATTATTTTTTACATAGCCTATGGGTGACGGGGTCAAGCTTATATATCAATGGGTATTAAAAACACAGCTATTTCTAATGGTTTATGATGCACACACACAATTACATTGCGGAATCTATTACACAAGGATGTTTTGAAGCAAATTGCATTGTGAATAATAATGTAACATTAATTATGATATATACAAGATACTTGTAATGGTATTATTCTGTTTCCACGGACTAGCTGCAGTACTCGTGTTGACTAACAGAAGTCTGCAGACCACAGGTTCAGTACAACTGCCTTAAAACTACCTTTGTTTTCCTAACAGTAGGCACATTTCTCCTGGGTGTTGCTTGCTTGAGCTGCTATTCATAATCTCCAGGACACCAATGCTGATGTCACCATTACCTTATGGTCCTTATCACTCATTACTTTTATTACCATCCCAGTTGGTGTTCTATCTGGACGGGAAGATCCCAGAATGGAGGCTTGGCTCAAAAGACTGTAATTTTTACTTTTTTTAATAAAACGTGGCGAACCCAAGTCACATGATCACTAATTAGTTTTAACAACAAGAAAAAAACACTTCTTAAACATTAAAAACTTGGATTTTGGCACAAAATGCCTTTACTCTCCCCCTCCCCCCCCCCCCCCCCCCCCTCCATTGTTTAACAAATACACATATATTTTAAAATTAACACAGATTACAAAGGATACCGTAAGCTACAATGGCCTCAGTAATACAACACCCTCTAAACACACAAGATGGCTGTGGTCAAATGAACTCTCCACTCTGAACTTCAGGTGAATATGAATTCCTCTTCAGAATCCCCCCAGATAACTCTTAATACCGTGAGCCACTTTGTCTCACTGAACTCTGGCTTCTACACAAATGATTTCAAATTCCACTTTCACAAGTCTCACTTTCACAGCTTCTTTTAAAATATGCTTTCCTTCCATTGGTTCCATCAAGGTTTCGCTCTCAGGTTTGATACCTCTCCCTTCAGATTTCCTTTCTCTCAAAGGCTTTTACAAACTCTGAGGTCCAGCCACTAATTTCCACAATTATTTCAAATAACTACTCCCAAACTACAGTAATTTCTTCCAAACCTTAGCACTACTGCAGATATTTTTCTAGCCTCTCATGATCCAAAGTCTTTTCAACTCTGAGACTTTACTGAATGGTGATCTGTTCCGGTTCCCAGTTTCTTCTGTCCCATTAACTCCAGACATCTACCAAACTTCTCTTAATTTCTCTAGTTTCCTTAACTAGCTGGAGTTTAGGATTCCAACAACTGTTTTCTTAACTATTACTCCATAGAATGGATTTTCTTCTTGAAAGGCTGAGAGAGATGTTCCCTTTATAACCATCTAAAACCGACTGCTTCTCGAAGAGCTGATGTCTCTCTCACTACCTATCTCCAACTGCAATCGAATTATCTAAACTAAAAGTTAAAAGCTCCTCTACCTTCCAAGGCCCCAGTTGCTAAGTAATGCCTGTATACCTCTGCTGGCCTATTTTTGTTTTTACTCCGTCGCCTTCTCCAAGCATAATAGAGACACAACCAGAACTCAACCAACCCCAACATATGCAAACAGCTTTGTCAAGCATGAATCTAACTCTGGGTTTTACCCTTCCAGGCACAGAAACGTTAAGTTAAACTCAAAACTATTCATTATTTCTAATGTTTACCCAAACAAATATAAATCTCTTTGTTATATAAAATACCTTTGTTTTCCTAACACCATTACTGGTCTATTAACCCATTACACTGCAATTACTGTACACCTCATAAAGTCCATGTAAAAATTATCTTGCTCGAAAAGATAATTGGCAGAATCTTCCCAACTGGGGTTAAATCTCATGTTGGGGCAGGGACAGGCGCGAAGAGTGTTTGCCACCGCGGAGGCTGACCAAAAACCGTGCCTTATATTCGAACCCTGACCTCATTAACTTTGCATGAGCGGGTTGAATGCCATATTCCGTGGTGGGGCAGACGTTTTGCACACGTTTTGCCATGATATCTCGATGCAATAATTAAAAGGTGCCCAACATCATAGTCGGGTCTTCATCTGCACCCCATTAATGGGGTGCAGGTCAGTTTCACGACAGCCTGCATCGGGTTTCCTGATCCGCCATGGCAGGCAGCAGCAGAATTCATGCTGGAGTAAAACCGATTTTTGGGCCTCCTGTTGAATCCACCCCTCCCCCCCCCCCCCCCCCCCCCCCCCATCACCACACCCACCCCATCACCACACCCACCACTGAACCCGCTGGCGGGAGCGTGGGAGAATTCCATGATCTTTTATGTTTCATAGGAAAGATTCAAAAACATTCATTGTGTTAGGCTGAAATGATGTGTGGGAAAGAGCATTCAATGCACTGGCCTTTCTAGCTTGACCATACAACTTCCTTCTTACCTAGCTTACAGAAGAGATTTGGCAGCAAAGCAGACTTTTTTTCAGAAGCCTTGATCTTTCTATCTTTTTTAAATGTAATTTATCTTGTAGTATTATCAATCAGCTGGGTGAGTATATTGAGTGCCTGAGAGAACTCTGTTGCACCGTTAAATGCCAAAGTTATTTTTCATCTAGTTGAAAAAAGCAAATGGAATTCATTAATTGGAAGTTTAACATTTACATGACAAGACAGTTCAAGTATCGGCCAGTTTGAAGACATGGATCTTTGACCAGAGCAGAATCAAACAGATACCTTAACTATTATGTAACCCTTTATGTAAAGCTGAAGATTGAATTGTTAAACAACATGATGCATGACAGCATCATTCATGAACATCTGCATGCTTAGTCACACAGCACCATTAAAGTCATGGAAGGACTGAAAATCTATAGAACACTAACTTACGCTTCCTGCTTCCAAACAATGAGGAGGAATGGGAGAAAGATTAGGAGAGGTGAGTCAGCATAGTACACAGCTCCCACCCAGAATATCAGTGGATGATTACTATTCTCTCTTCCAGCAATATTATAGACAATTGTCAATGGATACCATTCAAACCCTTCTGTCTGCATGTGGTCAGCTAACTTGTATCTCTCTGCACAGTCTGTTTCATGTTCAATGAGGCACCTGAAACATTGGAATAACAGGAGTTCAGAAGTCTTGAGGTAGTGTTCCAATCTTAGAGGCAGCATTTTTTATCTTGGAGACCTACGTTCTCGACAGCACAGCTGAAACAAATTCCAGGAACATCCCCTTCAGTAAAGAAAACCTGGGGCCTTTGCTGGAAGAGATGCCTCTGAGAAAGGTGACAATTTTGGGGCAGACCAAAGTCTTCCAAATAGAAATGAAATGAAATGAAAATTGTTGATTGTCACAAATAGGCTTCAATGGAGTTACTGTGAAAAGCCCCTAGTCGCCACATTCCGGCGCCTGTTCAGGAAGGCTGGTACCGGAGTTGAACCCGTGCTGCTGGCCTGCCTGAACTACCGTGGATCAAGAATGGAAGTCATCAATCCTGTTGTTACAGGGCCTCCGCCAGCAGGTGACAATTGTGGGGCATGAGCACCGAGCAAGTCGACTGGCCGGCCCCAATGGAGTTGTGTCTTTGGCAGGCTTTGAAGGGGGTGGTGTTGGGTGACAGAGCTAGATGCAGCTTGAAGCTTCTGATGATGGCTAGATAACTGGTAACTGGCAGGGGAGCAGGGATAATAATAATCTTTATCAGTGTCACAAGTAGACTTACATTAATATTGCAATGAAGTGGGAAGCACGGTGGTGCAGCGGTAGCACTGAAGTCTCACGGCGCCGAGGTAACAGGTTCGATCCCGACTCTGGGTCACTGTCCATGTTCAATTGCCAGCTTGGGTCATTGTTTGTGTGGAGTTTGCACACTCTCCCCGTGTTTGCGTGGGTTTCGCCCCCAAAACCCAAAGATATGCAAGGTAGGTGGATTGAACAGGCTAAATTGCCCCCTTAATTGGAAAAAATGAATTGGGTACTCTGAATTAAAAACACTGCAATGAAGTTACTGTAAAAAGTCCCTAGTCGCCACATTCCGGCACTTGTTTAGGTACATGGTGGGAGAATTCAGAACATCCAGTTCACTTAACAAGCACGTCTTTCAGGACTTGTGGGAGAAAACTGGAGCACCCGGAGGAAACCCACACAGACATGGGGAGAATGTGCAGACTTCACACGAACAATGACCCAGCTGGGAATTGAACCCTGGTCCCTGGTGCTGTAAAGCAACAGTGCCAGCCACTGTGCTACCGAGCCTCCCATGCAGCTGCTGGAGACCTAGGTGGGCTAAGTGGGCAACACCTCTGAGTTTAAGAAGCCACAAGAAAAGGATGGTTCACCTTGTGTTTGGGACACAAGGTAATCCGGTGACAGAAAATTAGCATTAGGAGGCTCCACCAACTCAACTCTGGCACCTGGTTGATTGGAGATCAGGAGCATCGGTCACAAATATCCATTCTATATAGTCCATTCCTCTAAGTTTTCTTTTAAATATTGTTATTGGGGTATTTGCTAGTTTTGATAATAATGACAATAACAGCGGAATAAACATGGTACAATCAGTATTTCCACCCCATCCCAATCTTCACACCCCCCAACAATAAGAAAAAAATAAATAAATCGTCTGCTGCCCCCCCCCCCCCCCCCCCCCCCCCCCACCCTTTGCAATTCTGCTTCTGCTGACACTTTCATTTTCCCCGAGAAAGTCGACGGACGGCTGCCACCTCCGGGTGAATCCTAGCGTAGACCCTCTTAAGGCGAACATTTTTTTTCGAGACTGAAAAACCCACCATGTCACCAACCCAGGTCTCTGCACTCGGGGGCTTCGAGTCCCTCCACGTTAATAAGATCTATCTCTGGGCTACCAGGGAGGCAAAGGCCAAGACATCAGCCTCTTTCGCGCCCTGAACCCCCGGCACTTCCGACATTCCAAAGATCGCCACCTCCGGACTCGCCACCACCCGTGTTTTGAGTATCGTGGACATTGCCTCAGCTAAACCCTGCCAAAACCCTCTAAGCTTCGGGCATGCCCAAAATATGTGGACATCATTTGCTGGGCTTCCCGTGCATCTCGCACACCTGTCCTCTACCCCAAAAACCTTGCTCATCCGGGCCACCATCATGTGTGCCCAGTGGACTACCTTGGTCATCTGCGTAAAGCGAGACCCAGTGCTCGACTCCTCCTCTGAACCAGCCCTTTCCAGTTTCCTAGAGGCTCTTAACACCACGGCCAATGGCTCTATGGCCAGAGCAAACAGTAGCGGGGAGAGGGGGCACCCTTGCCTCGAGCCTCGGTGTAGTTTAAAATACCCCAACCTCAGCTACAGGTGCCTGATAGAGCAACCGCACCCAGTCAATGAAGCCCTCACCAAACCCAAGCCTTCCCAGCACCTCCCACAGGTAATCCCACGCCACCCGATCAAAAGCCTTCTCCGCATCCATCACTACCACCACCTCCATCTCCCCTCCTTCTGAGGGCATCATAATAACATTTAAAAGCCTTCGAGCTTTGGCCGTAAGTTGCCTGCTCCTTACAAATCCTGTCTGGGTTTCCCCTATCACCCCCGGGACACAATCCTCTATCCTTGTATCTTAGCCAGCAGTTTGGCATCCACATTCAGTCGAGAAATTGGCCTTTATGACCTGCACTGCTCTGGATCCTTCTCCAGTTTCAGAATCAATGAAATCGAGGCCTGTGACATTGTTGGGGGAAGGACTCCCTTCTCTCTTGCTTCATTAAATGTCCTCACCAGCAGTGGACTCAATATCTCTGAAAACTTCTTATAGAATTCCACCGAGTAGCCGTCCAGCCAGGGGCCTTGCCCGACTAAATGCCCTCCAGCCCCTCAATTATTTCCTCAATTTCAACTTCCCAGACCGTTGCTGCAGAGACCTCACCCATAAAATTTGTTTCCAGGTAGTTTTGGATGGACTTGTTCACCCGCCCACAGATCGCTTCGTCCGCTAACAACCCCACATCTAGCCTCCATTGCGGGCATTGTCCTCTCTCCAAACTAACCCGTAGATCCACCCAATGTGGGGCATGATCCGACACTGCAATTGCCGAGTACTCAGTATCCACCACCCCCGGTATTAGAGCCCTGTTCAGAACAAAAACATCGATGCAAGAGTATACCTTGTGGACATGTGAGAAAAAAATAAAACTCCTTCGCCACTGGCCGTGCAAACCTCCATGGGTCTACTCCCCCCATCTGTTCCATAAACCCCTTCAATTCCTTTGCCGCAGCCAGCCTCCTCCCTGTCCTGGGGCGAAATTCTCTGACCCCACGCAGGGTCGGAGAATCGGCCGGCAGCGGCGTTAATCCCGCTCCCGCAGGGTTTTTTATTCTCTGACCGGCCAAAAACCGGCGTTGTGCAAATCCCGCCGGCAGCCTCTGAAAACAGCTGGCGCCGGCGGGATGTCATTATATTTTTGTTTCAACAAATCTCCGGCCTGGATGGGCCGAAGTCCCGCCGACGTGGCCACAGGTCACGTCGGCGAAAAACAGAGTAGCTTTAAAACGGCGTCAACCATTGATGATGGTTGACGCCGTTCAGTGTCCGAGGGCGAGTGGGGGGGGGGGGGCGAGTGGGGTGGGGGGGGGCGAGTGCGGGGGGGGGGCGAGTGCAGGGGGGGGGCAAGTGCGGGGGGGGGTGGCGTGCGGGGGGGGGCGAGTGCGGGGGGGGGCGAGTGCGGGGGGGGCGAGTGCGGGGGGGGGCGAGTGCCGGGGGGTCGAGTGCGGGGGGGGGCGAGTGCGGGGGGGGGCGAGTGCGGGGGGGGGTGAGTGCGGGGGGGGGGTGAGTGCGGGGGGGGCGAGTGCGGGGGGGGGGCGAGTGCGGGGGGGGCGAGTGCGGGGGGCGAGTGCGGGGGGGCGAGTGCGGGGGGGGCGAGTGCGGGGGGGGGCGAGTGGGGGGGGCGAGTGCGGGGGGGGCGAGTGCGGGGGGGGTCGAGTGCGGGGGGGGGGCGAGTGCGGGGGGGGTTGGGGGCAGCGGCGTGCAGAGAGGGGGTGGCGACGGATGGCCGGGGCCAACACACCGTCGCCCCCCCTCTGCACGCCGCTGCCCCTACCCCAACCACCACCCCCCTCACCACCCCTACCCCCCTCCCCACCACCCCTACCCCCCTCTCAACGCCGCAACCCCCCCCCCTCTCAACGCAGGGTTCACCCCCTCAACGCAGGGTCCCCCCCCTCTCCCCCGGTACACACACACACACCCCCCTCTCAACGCCGGTACCCACAACCCCTCCCCCTCCCTCTGAAGGCCGGTACCCCCCCCTCCCTCTGAAGGCCGGTACCCCCCCCTCCCTCTGAAGGCCGGTACCCCCCCCCCTCTGAAGGCCGGTACCCCCCCCCCTCTGAAGGCCGGTACCCCCCCCTCCCTCTGAAGGCCGGTACCCCCCCTCCCTCTGAAGGCCGGTAGCCCCCCCCTCCCTCTGAAGGCCGGTTACCCCCCCCCTCTGAAGGCCGGTACCCACACACCCGCTCCCTCTGAAAGCCGGTACCCACACACCCACCCTCTCTCCTCCTTCCTCCGTCCCCCATTCCTTCCTCCGTTAGTGGGGGGGGGGGGGGGTGCGGCGTTAGTGGGGGGGGTGCGGTGTTGAGAGAGAGGGGGCGGCGTTGGGGGGGGGTAGGGGTGGTGTGGGGGTAGGGGTGGTGAGGGGGTGGGGTGGTGAGGGGGTAGGGGTGGTGAGGGGGTAGGGGCGTTGGAGGGGGTAGGGGTGGTGAGGGGGTTGGGGTGGTGAGGGGATAGGGGCGTTGGAAGGGGTAGGGGTGGTGAGGGGGGGTTGCGGTAGGGGCAGCGGCGTGCAGAGGGGGCGACGGTGCATTGGTCCCGGCCATCCGTCGCCCCCCCCCCCTCTGCACGTCGCTGCCCCCTACCTCAACCCCCCCTCACCACCCCTACCCCCTCCAACGCCGCCCCCCCTCTCTCAACGCCGGTACCCCCCCCCTCTCCTCTCAACGCAGGTACCCCCCCTCTCCTCTCCTTTCAACTCAACGCCGCAACCCCCTCCCCCCTCTCAACTCAACGCCGTAACCCCCCTCTCCTCTCCTCTCCTCTCCACGCCGCAATCCATTCCTCCCTCCCTCCCTCCCCTCTCTCCCTCCCTCCCTCCCTCCCCCCCCTCCCCTCTCTCCCTCCCTCCCCTCTCTCGCTCCCTCCCCTCTCTCCCTCCCCTCTCTCCCTCTCCTCTCTCCGGCTCTCCCCCTGCCTCCCTCCCTCTCCCCCTCTCAACTCCGCAACCCCCCCCCCAACAAACGCCGGGTCTTTCTCCTCTCCCCCCCTCCCAAACGCCGGGTCTCTCCCTTCTCCCCCCCCCCCAATGCCGGGTCGCTCTTCCCCCCCCCCAATGCCGGGTCGCTCTTCTCCCCCCACCCCCCCAATGCCGGGTCGCTCTTCTTCCCCCCCCCCAATGCCGGGTCGCTCTTCTTCCCCCCCCCCCCCCCCCAATGCCGGGTCGCTCTTCTTCCCCCCGCCCCCAATGCCGGGTCGCTCTTCTTCCCCCACCCCCCCCAATGCCGGGTCGTTCTTCTTCCCCCACCCCACACCCCCCTGGGTCTCTCTCTCTCCCCACCACACAAACGCCGGGACTCGCCACTTCCGCAGCTGGTGAAACTGACGCCTATCGCGTCAGTCCGCTGCTGGCCCTTCCGGGAACGGAGATTGCCAGCTTAAAAGAAGGCCCGGACTCCGGAGTCATGCGCACCGCTTTTTCCCGCCGGAAATGGGCGTCACGTCGGCCCGCGATGAATTTCGCCCCTGGATTTTGACCGGTCCAATTCCGGATCAATGACTGTGTTAAAATCTCCCCCCATAATCAAGTTCTGTGACTCTAAGTCTGGGATCTTACCTAAGACCCACCTCATAAATTCCACATCGTCCCAATTCAGAGCATATACATTCACAAGTACCATCTGCACCACCTCCAGCTTCCCACTAACCATTAAGTACCTACCCCCCCGTGTCTGACACGATTCTCCCTGCCTCGAATGCCACCCGTTTATTCATCAAGATCGCTACCCTCCTGGTCTTTGAGTCCAGTCCTGAGTGGAATACTTAGCCAACCCACCCTTTCTGAATCTAGTCTGGTCTATAGCCTTTAAGTGTGTATCTTGTAGCATTGCCACGTCCGTCTTCAGCCCCCTCAAATGCGCAAACACGCGAGCCGTCTTGACCAGCCCATTCAACTCTCTAACGTTCCATGTAATCAGCCTGGTACCACCACCCCCCCCACCACCGACTGGCCATCACCCTTTTTAGGCCCGCTTCCAGCTCGGGTCCCGGCCTCCTCGCGTCCCCCCTCGGGCATTCGCCGTCCCCGACCTCCCATTTGTCCCCTAGTAACAGTTCCTCCCTTGTCAGCAAACCAGCTACCCCGCCCCGTTCCCTCACCCCCTGGTAACAGCACCAGAAACCCAACCCCCCCCCATATCAAGTTCCAGCTTAACACCTGCTCGGCCCCCACTGTGCTTTCATGAGTCAGCTGACTGAGCTGACTTGATAGCTCCCACCCATGGCACCAAACAGTCTGTCTCCCCATTGTTCTCTCCCCCCACTTGGACAAACATATTCAAAGTATTTTGCCCGATTAAACCCAGCTCGCCTCTTGGCCAAATCCGCATCCAGGTCTTAATAAATGCACAGCTCACAATTCTCCCACCTGCTGCTCCGTTCTTTCTTGGCCCACCGCAGAACATGTTCCTTGTCCAGGAATTGTTGCAAACGTACCACCATCGCCCTCGGCGGCTCGTTCGCTTGGGGCTTCTTCGCGAGGGCTCTGTGTGCCCTATCCACTTCCAGGAGCCGAAGGAACGCCTCAGCTCCCATCAACTTCTCCAGCATGTTCGTCACATAGGCCCTCACTGCCTTCAGGGAGGCCGACGATTCTCAGGTTCTGCCTCTTGGACCTGTTCTCCAAGTCCTCCAGCTTCTCCTACATTCTTTTCCAGCAGTCATTCATCATCTCCACCTTGGTCTCCAGCACAGTTAGGTATTCCTCGTGCTCGGACACCTTTTTCCCCACTTCCTGGATCGCACGTCCGTGGGTTTCTTGATTCTGTACCACCTGATCAATCGAAGCCTTGATCAGGTCCAGCATGTCCTTCTTAAGCTTGGCAAAGCAATCTTCAGAAAACTTCACCAGCTGCTCCGTCGACCACTGTGTAGTCTCCCTGCAGCCTTGCTTCTTCGCCATGCTTTCCTGCGCTGACAGCTCTGCTCACATCTTCCTTGTAGAACTTTGTCTTCTCACACGGCCACTTCTGGTCCAATTCCCCATATACTGGAGGGGGATTTCTCCTCACCATCTCATTCTTCAACGATTTATCCAATAAAATCTGGGGAAAAATGGGAGAAAAAGGTCCAAAGTCCGTCACAGGCAAAAGCTATCAAATCTGTGACCTACTCCTCCATGGCCACCACTGGAAATCCGTCCATTCCTCTAAGTTAAGCATTTCAATTAATGTTTAGAGATTTAATGATCTCTGTTTAATAATCTTTGAGCAATCCATGTGCTTGAAACTCATGTTACACTTTGAAAGCTGATTGCTCACTGTATTACTTATAGGAATAAAAGAGTAAAAAGGTTTCTACATTGTGAAAAAGTGACAAGGTAGGGTGACAGATCCCCACAACTAAAAGGAATGCTTGTACTTTGTAGAAATCAAACACTCTGACCTGTACTACAGCCTACAGATAATGGGTTGTATCACTCACATCAGAAACCTAAATATCTGAAGATGCAGAACTAATTTGGTGATTTTCAAAGAGATAGAATTTCTTTAGCTCACATTGCTTTGGCATGTTTTCTTATCAATTCACTGCACATTCAATGACATCAAATGACTTCCGTGCTTTCTTCTTTTTATAAATTTAAAGTACTCAATTCTTTTTTTCCCAATTAAGGGGCAATTTAGCGTGGCCAATTCATCTACTCTGCAATCTTTGTGTTGTGGGGGTGAGACCTGTGGTGTTCTTTGTTATCAGGATGGGTGTCATAGTGTTCACAAAGACCAAAGAAGCTAAGTTCATTAACAAAACTAACTTTTATTGACACTACTTATTAAAGCTTGGCAAATAACTTCTATAGTAAACAATAATCTAGTAGTCCACACTCCATTAACACTAGTCTCTACACTCTATATGTAACTGTACACTCTCTAGACGTCTCCTCTCCAACCTTCTCCCAGAAGCCTGTGAGTCAGTGCTTTATATAGTTCTGCAACTCGCTCCATCTAATGGTTAATTGTGATATGACATTAACCCTTTGTACTCTGAACATCTCACAAGACCCACTCAGATATGGGGAAAATGTGCAAACTCCACACAGACAGTGGGCCGGGATTGAACGGGTCCTCAGTGCCGTGAGGCAGCAGTGCTAACCACTGCACCACTGTGCCGCCTGACTTGCATGGTTTCTGATGATCTTTTCACACCAGCTGCAATGTTAACAACTCCATGGAATGCTCCATAAGCCCCCACCCCATTAATGAAATTTACAGAGGCAATTGTTTGCTAGTAGTGGGACCTTGAGCTGCAAGTTCTCTTGCCTGCTTGATGAGCAAATCTGCTTGGGAGCACCTTGATTTCAGCCTTCATTAACTCTAGCTCAGGGTCTATTCCACAAACTTTTGTAAGGTAGATAAGGTCTGACAAGAGGGAGAATAGATAAGGACACCATCTGTCAGGATAAGGAACAATCTGACCCTCCCATCTGGTCCTTTTTGTAAATGCAATAGGACTGCAGAAGAAGCAGGTGGGGAACAGCAGCACTTGATGCGTTGGTGCACTGATGAATGGCTCATCTGACAAACGTCACCAACAGTGGCTTTGAATAAGTCATTAGCATGCAATTTAAACTCAATAAAATATCTGGAATGAAAAATCGGATGATGACCATGAAACCATTATCATAAAAACCCATCTGGTTCACTAATGCACTAAAGGAAATTTGCCATCCTTCCCTGTGCCTACTCCAGACCCACAGCAATGTGGTTGATTCTTAAATGTTCCCTGAAATGGCCTAGCAAGCAATTCAGTTGCATTCAACCACTACGAAAACATCCAGGAATCTACCCAGGAACCAGAAACGACAATGGTAAACCCAGCCTTGTCAACCCTCAAACATAACATCTGCCTTGTGCCAAAGTTGGGAGAGCTGCCTCACTGACTAGTTAAGCAACAGCCTTAAATAATCATTCCTTACAGACACCACTATGGTATATTTTAAGTCACCGGCGGTACAGACCCAGCAGAGGTAATGGCACAGTGGTATACAGCCGGGTGGGGGTGTTCTGGGAGTCCTCAACATCAACTCCGGACCCCATGAAGTATCATGGCTTCAGGTTAAACATGGGAAGGAAACCTCCTGCTGATTACCATGTACTGGCCACCATCAGCTGATGAATCAGTACTCCTCCATGTTGAACACCACTGGGAGGAAGCACTGAGATTGACATGGGCACAGAATATGCTCTTGGTGGGGGTCTTCAATGTCCATCACCAAAAGTAGCTCAGTGGTACCCCCACAGACCGAGCTGGTCGGGTCCTAAAGGACATAGCTGCTCGATTGGAACTGCAGCAGGTGGTGAGGGAAACAAGAAGGAAAAACATACTTGACCTCATCCTCACCAACCTGTCTTCTGCAGATTCATCTGCCCATAACAGTATTGGTAAGTGACCATCGCACAGTCCTTTTGGAGACAAAGTCCCGTCTTCACATAGAGGATACCTTCCATCGTGTTGTGTGGCACTACCACCATGCTAATTGGGATAAACTTCAAACATACCTAGCAACTCAAGAATGAGCATCATGAGGCACTGTGGGCCATCAGGAGCAGCAGAATTATATTCAACCACAATCTGTAACCTCATGGCCGGGCATACGCCCCACTCTACAATGACCACCAAACCAGGGGATCAACCCTGGTTCAATTAAGTATTACAGGTCAGGGTTTAGAGAACCCCAAAGTGTATCATGGAGTTCACCTGATGCACAACTTTTAATAGATTTTGATTATGGGGGAGCACAAGGGCCCACTCTACAAGAGTGATGCAACAGAGATCTAAAATACTTTTAAAACAAAACAATGTATTTTATATGAATCCAGTTGACATTTTACCATCACAGAGTAAACATCTTAGCAACTATCAATTCAAATACCTCCTCCAAAGAATACAGTACTCTATAAGTAATCCTTAATCTTTCCTAGCAATATCCATAAGACAAATACCCTCTTTAACAAAGACATCAGGCTTAAATACTCTACTCAGAGTAGTTATCATTTTTAAATTAGCAAGTGCTCTGAAGGCATTCTTTTCATACAGAGAGAAATCAAAATTACCCCTTGTTTGGCTGGATGCAGCTCCAACTCTGAAAATGAAACGAAACACACACACTGTAGCGGCCAGCTCAAAACCGAAAGTAAAAACAGACAGACAGCCCAGCTCCCACCCACACTCTGACATCACTGCAGCTATTTGATAAACATCTATTTCTTAAAGGTACTCTCACATGACAGAAGAGTGCAGAGGAACATGCCAGGAGCAACATCAGGCATACCAAAAAATGAGGTGTCAACCTGGTGACGCTACAACACAGGGGTAGTTGTGTGCCAAGCAGCATAAGCAGCAAGTAATAGACCGAGCTAAGTGATTCAACAGTCCTGCAACATCCAGCCGCGAACGGTCATGGACAATTAAACACTCACTGGAGGAGGAGGTTCTGTAAATATCCCCATCCTCAATGATGGAAGAGCCCAGCACATATGTGCAAAAGACAAGGCTCAGGCATTCGCAACAAACTTCAGCCAGATGTGCCGAGTGGATGATCCATCCTGGTCCTCCAGAAGTCCCCAGCAACATAGATGTCAGTCTTTAGCCACTCCTCGTGATATCAAGAATACGCTGACGACACTGGATACTGCAAAAGCTATTGGCCCTGACAATATTCCGCCAATAGCACTGAAGAATTGTGGCTCCAGAACTTGCCACACCCGTCAGGCTGTTCCAGTACAGCTACAAAACTGGCATCTACCCGGCAATGTGAAAAATTGACCAGGTGTGTCCTGTACACAAGAAACGGGACAAATCCAACAGCCAATTGAAATGAAATGAAATGAAAATGAAAATTACTGCCCTATCAGCCTACACCATCAGCAAAGTGATGGAAGGTGTCATTAACAGTGCTATCAAGTGGCACTTACTCAGCAATAACCGGCTCACACATGCTCAGTTTGGGTTCTGCCAGGGTCACTCAGCTCCTGACCTCTTGACCAGCCTTAGTTCAAACATAGGCAAAAGAGCTGAATGTCAGAGGTGAGGTGAGAGTGATTGTCCTTGACATCAAGGGAGTATTTGACATAGTATGGTATCAAGGAACCCTGGTTAAACTGGAGTCAATGGGAAGCAAGGGGGGAACTCTCCACTGGTTGGAGTCATACCTGGCACAACGGAAGATGATTGTGGTGGTTGCAGGTCAATCATCTCAGCTCTAGGACATCACTGCAGGAGTTTCTCAGGGTAATGTACTGGGCCCAACCATCTTCAGCTGCTTCATCAATAAGGTCTTCCACCATAAGGTCAGAAGTGGGGATGTTTGCCGATGACTGCACATTGTTTAGCACCATTTGCAACTCCTCAGATAATGAAGCAGCTCATGTCCAAATACAGCAAGACCTGGATAATATCCAGGCTTGGGCTGACAAATGGCAAGTTACATTCACACCACACAAGTGCCAAAGAATGACCATATCCTACAACAGAGGATCTAACCATCGCCCCTTGACAGTCAACAACATTACTATCGCTGAATTCCCCACTATCAACATCCTGAGGGTTAACATTGATCAGAAACTGAACTGAAGTAGCTATATTAATACTGTGGCTATCAGGGCAGGTGAAAGACTAGGAGTCACTGAGATATGCCATCAAATGCAGCAGAATTGTATTCAACCACAATCCATAACCTCATGGCCAGGCATATCCCCTCCCACTCTACCATTACCACCAAACCAGGGGATTAACCCTGGTTCAATGAAGAGTGCAGAAGAGCATGCCTGGAGCAACATCAGGCATACCGAAAAATGAGGTGTCAACCTGGTGAAATTACAACACAGGACTACTTGTGTGCCAAACAGCATAAGCAGCAAGGAATAGACAGAAATAATCTAGAAATAATCGAGCAACTCACTTCCTGACCCCCAAAGCCCGTCGGTCATTTTCAAGGCACAAGTCAGTAATGTAATGGAGTACTCTCCTGGATGAGTGCAGCTTCAACAACACTCAAGAAGCTCAACATCATCCAAGACAAAGCAGCCTGCTTGATTGCTCGCCCTTCCACAAACATTCAAACCCTCCACCACCGATGAACAGTGTACCATTTACAAGATGCACAGCAGTAACTCGCCAAAGTTCCTTAGTCAGCACCTTCCAAACCCACAACCACTACCACCTAGAAGGATAAGAGCAGCAGATACCTGGGTACCCCACCACCTGGAAGTTCCACTCAAACTCCCTCACCAACCCCGACTTGGAAATATATCGGCGCTCCTTCACTATCACTGGGGCAAAATCCTGGAACTGCCTCCCAAACAGCACTGTGGGTGTACCTACACCTCAGGGACAGCAACAGCTCAAGAAGGCAACTCACCGCCACCTTCTCAAGGGCAACTAGGGATGGGCAATAAATGCTGGCCTAACCAGTGACGTCCACATCTGTAAATAAATATATTTATAGAAGATAATGCTATCCATGTTATGGATGCCACCTTCATTTGGTGACATATCACAGTGATTGTGTCCCTGCTGGTAGATCTACTCAGATTTGACAACAAATATTTGTGCCTAGGTCACATATGGCATAGTGTCTGCACTGTCTGGAGTAGGTGCCAGGCACTTATTGTGCCAGCGTATTACCTCTCCTCCATCCTCAGTGGTACCTATTCCAGTTCCAAGTTGTGGAGATGCCGGCATTGGACTGGGTTGGGCACAGTAGGAAGTCTTACAACACCAGGTAACGGTCATTCACCTGAGGAAGGAGCTGCGCTCTGAAAGCCAGTGATTCAAAACAAACCTGTTGGACTTTTACCTGGTGTCTTAAGACTTCTTAGCAATTCCAAGTTGAGCAGAGGCTAAGTGGTGTGCTCATGGTGGAACAACTTAAGAGATGCATAAGTAAACATATTGTAAATACAAGTGCTATTGGGTGCTGACATGGACCAAAAGAAGTGTTGAATTGAAGGAAAATATCAGCAAACAAGAAATTTGAGAAAAACACTGACATAATGGGCAGCATGGCGGTTAGCACAATTGCTTCACAGCTCCTGGGTCCCAGGTTCGATTCCCGGCTTGGTTCACTGTCTGTGCGGTGTCTGCACATTCTCCCCGTGTGTGCGTGGGTTTCCTCCGGGTGCTCCGGTTTCCTCCCACAGTCCAAAGATGTGCAGGTTAGGTGGATTGGTCATGCTAAATTGCCCTTAGTGTTGGGTGGGGTTACTGGGTTATGGGGATAGGGTGGAGATGTGGGCTTGGGTAGGGTGCTCTTTCAAAGAGCCAGTGCAGACTCAATGGGCTGAATGGCCTCCTTCTGCACTGTAAATTCTATGATTCTATGATAACACACAATTTCTCAACTTAAAATATAGAAATTCAAGTCTCAAAAGAATGGCAAACTGCCTCTATGTGGTGGATTCCTTCACCAAACAGCTTGCTAGCCTTTCAGCACCCACTCAA